>NC_134356.1:616088118-616380618 GCF_048569485.1 Anomaloglossus baeobatrachus | reverse complement strand
AGCGCCATTAATTCCACAGCGCTTTACATACATTGGCAATACTGTCCCCATTGGGGCTCACAGTCTAAATTTCCTATCTGTACATCTTTGGAGTGTGGGAGGAAACCCACGCAAACATGGGTAGAACATGCAGACTCCTTGCAGAAATGTTTATGATCCAGGGCTTGTATTCGGTAGGGTTTCACAGACCCGGCCTGGTCATGTCAGGGGTTAACTCCCATCAGCCTCGTCCTGGTTTCAGGAGACACTATATCTGGTCTCTGCACCTGCATTCCTGTGCTGGTTATAGTTTTGCTCTGCAGCCTGTGACTGGCTCTGGTGAGATTTCCTGGTTTATCTGACTCCTTGTTGTTCTCTGACCTGTACCCTCCCCCCGTTCGTCCATCTGCCCCGGTCCCTGACTTCCCGGTCCCTGACTTCCCGGTCCCTGACTTCCCGCTCCTGTTTGTTGTTTGTGTGTCCCTCTGCATTCCTGATCTCACGGCTTCTAACACTGTTCTGTTTTCTGATCTGATATTGATCCTCCCTCTGCAGTGAGTAGACTCTGAGCTAGACCCTGACTGCTTGACTACTCTATTGCCCCCTGGTGGTTCGCCTGGGAACTGCCTGCTGGAGTTACTCTGCTGTACTTCAGCTGCCTTTCTGTTACAGTGTCACTTTGACTCTCCTTCACTACTCTGCTGCCACCTAGTGGAGAATACGCTGTGCTACTTCTTACCAGCCCTTTGTACAGCGTGATAGTCTTATTATTGTTAGCTATTGATGAGGTCTCCGCACCCAGACTCCCCAAACTTCTGACGTCTCTATGACCGGTTGTCTGAATGTATAGTTACATTAATGAATTCACTGTTCGCCATCTGCTGCATCTATGTTACCATGAAAAGTACTAACATTTTTCAGCATACTTTTTGCCATGTTTATCTACTTCTTCTGTGATTACCATTTTATAGATGCAGAATGAGTTTACCATCACCCACGTCATTGTGCCCAAGCAGTGCGGGGGTCCGGATTACTGTAACACCGAGAACGAGGAGGACCTGTTTGTGATCCAGGACCAGCACGGGCTGATCACACTGGGCTGGATACATGTATGTACCAACACTTATCTTTTTAATAACGCTAGATGGTTTATGTTTCACAATTGTAAAACAGATGGGTGATAACGTCTGGATGAATGGGGGCCGCCTGCTGCTACCTTCACTGATCCCCAGAATTCAGCACTGATCCCCATTAGAAGGCAGTGTGAACACTCGACCGCCGCTCCATTCATTCCCTATAGGACTGCTGAGCGCTGCACTTGTGTCTCTGTAAAGAATGAAATGAGCGGTGGTCGAGCATTCACCTTGTCCACTATTCTAATGGGGAGGAAAGTGCTCTGTTCTGGCAATCAATGGGGGTCTCCGGAATTGGACCCACGCTAATCAACAAGTTATCAACTACCCTGTGGATACATTATAACTTCTTCCAACCAGAATACCACTTAGGTTATTCCCATTTTATGAAGTCATGGCATGTCCCTTAAAGGAGACTACGCTACAATTCTCTGCACAGTTGAGCAATCACAGGCCGCCATGCATAAGACAAAAACAGTCTAGGGTATTGCCAATGTTACACCATCTGATCGGTGGGGGTTTTATGTCATAGTAATGGAATAGTGTAAAAATAAGACACCACTTTGTCAGATGGGACTATCCCTTTAAAGGGAACCTGTCGCCTAGTTTTTCTCTTATAAGCTGCGGCCACCACCAGTGGGCTCTTATAGGCTACATGCGCACTCTGCGTTTTTTGCTGCATTTTTGGCTGCAGTTTTGTTGTCAGAACTTTCTGACATTTGACTTCCAGCAAAGTCTATGAGAAGTCAGATTTTCTATGCGCACGTTGCAGTTTATTTATCAGCGTTTTATTTGTCAATAGTTTGTGACAAAAAAAAATGCAGCATGTTCATTCTTCCTGCGTTTTTGTCAACATTTGTCACAAAAACGCAGCAAAAACGTATGTTGTGAAAAACGCACCTACAATTACAAGCATTTTCTTTTTCGCTCCTAATTGGGAGACCCAGACAGTGGGTGTATAGCTACTGCCTCTGGAGGCCGCACAAAGAACTACACTTAAAAGTGTAAGGCCCCTCCCCTTCTGGCTATACACCCTCCCGTAGGAGTACAGATTCCTCAGTTTTAGCTTTGTGCGCAAGGAGGTCAGACACGCACGCATAGCTCCATTGTTTTTAGTCAGCAGCAGCTGCTGACTATGTCGGATGGAAGAAAAGAGGGTCTATACAGACTCCCAGCATGCTCCCTTCTCACCCCACTTATGTCGGAGGTGTTTGTAAGGTTGAGGTACCCATTGCGGGTACGGCGGCAGGAGCCCACATGCTGATTCCTTCCCCATCCCTTTTTACAGGGCTCTGGGTGAAGTGGGATTTACCGGTCTCCAGGCACAGAGACCGTGCTCCATCTACAGCCCCTGGAGAAGATGCTGGATGGAGCGGAGTACATCAGGGACATGGCCCTGCTTCCTCAAGGTACTCTGTGTCCCCGTGTATCTGGCGCTCACACCGCAGCATGCTGGGTGTTGTAGTGCGCCGGGGGACATCAGCGCTGCGGCGCCTGTGCCATGGCCTCATTCAGCTTTGCTGAAGCAGGCACATTTATGGGAATAGGCTGCGCCGGCCGCTGGGACTGCGGCGCGGCTGGCACTTGTAGTGCGCCGGGGACTTCAGCGCGGCCTGCGCTTTTACGGCGGCCGCGCTGATAACTACAGTCCCCGGCTTTTGCGGCCTGCTTTCCTTTCGTTCCCGCCCCCAGACCTGCCAGTCAGGAGAGGGGCGGGACGCTGCCCACGTCTAGAACTCGGTCGCGCCGGCCGCTCGAACAGCGGCGCGGCTGGCACTTGCGGTGCGCCGGGGACTTCAGCGCGGCCCGCGCTTTTACGGCGGCCGCGCTGATAACTCGAGTCCCCGGCTTTTGCGGCCTGCTTTCGTTCGTTCCCGCCCACAGACCTGCCAGTCAGGAGAGGGGCGGGACGCTGGCCAGTGCATCAGCGCTGAGGGCTGGAGTCGTTTTTACATACTCCAGCCCTCACAGTCAGCACAGAGGGGACACTGTTCCCGCACTTTTGTTTGGGAACTCCCACGGACCGCCCCTCTCCACAGAAGCCGGCAGCCATTCTTGCTGACACGCTGAGCTGCAGAGGGGAGCCGGGGAGACCCAGACAAGGCATTCTGCAGCCTCTTACCCGCTGTTCAGCGGGCGGTAAGCAGCCCTCAGGGCTCACCCCCTCTTGTGCTCGTAGTATTCTTAGTATTTTGTTTCTACAAATACTTTGTACTGCATAGCGCTGGTCGCCCTTTGGCTATAGACTCTCTCACATGCAGAGAGCCAGCAGCATGTCGCCCGTAAAACGCAAGGGTGCCAAGGCACAGACATTGTATGCTTCCTGCACCGCATGTGGGACTTTTCTACCGGCAGGCTCCACGGACCCCCATTGTGTGCAGTGCTCGGCCCCTGCGGCGCTTGCACAGTCGGGACCTCTGCTGGACGTGTCCCAGGGTGTACCACCTGTGAATGCTGTCCAGGTGACAGGAACTGAGTTTGCAGCTTTTGCTGACAGAATGTCTCTCACTATGTCACAAATTCTTGACACATTGCGAGCTAGGCCTGTACTTCAGACCACGGACACTGTGCATGTATTGCCCCCTGGTCCCCCTCAGCTCCTAGCTCCGGGACGGGCATCTACACCTCAGGGTGAAGACTCTGACTCGGACGATGGCCCCGGGCAGCCTAAGCGGGCTCGTTATGACGGGCCCTCACATTCATCTCAATGGTCTGGATCCCAGCGGGATGAATCTATGGGTGATGAGGCGGACTTAACTGATCAGGATTCTGATCCTGGGACCGCTCTCAATCTAGATACACCAGATGGTGACGCAATAGTTAATGATCTTATATTTAACATCAATAAGATGTTGAATATTTCCCCACCAGCTCCTCCTGTAGAGGAGTCAGCTTCGCAGCACGAGAGAATCCATTTCAGATACCCTAAGCGTACATTAAGCACTTTTCTGGACCACGCTGACTTCAGAGACGCAATCCAGAAACCCCACGCTTATCCTGAAAGGCGTTTTCCTAAACGACTTAAAGATACACGCTACCCTTTTCCCTCTGAAGTGGTCAAGGGTTGGACCCAGTGTCCAAAAGTGGATCCTCCAATTTCCAGGCTTGCAGCCAGATCCTTGGTTGCTGTTGAAGATGGAGCGGCACTTAAAGATGCCACTGACAGGCAGATGGAGCTCTGGCTGAAATCCATCTATGAAGCGATTGGAGCGTCATTAGCGCCTTCTTTTGCGGCCGTATGGGCACTCCAAGCTATCACGGCCGGGCTTGCGCGAGTCGACTCAGTCACACGTGCATTTGCCCCGCAGGTAGCACCATTGACCTCGCAAATGGCGGCATTCGCGTCGTACGCGATTAATGCTGTTCTTGACGCTACAAGCCGCACGGCAGTGGCGTCAGCCAACTCAGTTGTTTTGCGTAGGGCTCTGTGGTTGAGACATTGGAAAGCAGATTCTCATTCCAAGAAGTGCTTAACCAATTTGCCTTTTTCTCGTGACCGATTGTTTGGAGAGCGTTTGGATGAAATCATCAAACACTCCAAGGGTAAGGACTCTTCCTTACCGCAACACAGACAAAACAAGCCCCAACAGAGGAGGGGTCAGTCTGGTTATCGGTCCTTTCGAGGACAGGGCAGGTCCCAATTCGCCTCGTCAAAGAAGACTCAAAAGGACCAGAGACGTTCAAATTCTTGGAGGTCTCAGTCACGCCCAAAAAGACCAGCCGGAGGAACCGTTGCCAAAACGACGTCCTCCTGACTTGCGGTCTCCGATGCCCACACCCGCGGTCGGTGGGAGGCTGTCCCACTTTGGCGACATTTGGCTAGCAAATGTCAAAGACCGTTGGGTGAGAGATATTCTATCTCACGGGTACAGGATAGAGTTCGGTTCTCGTCCGCCAACTCGTTTCTTCAGAACTTCTCCACCACCAGACCGAGCCGATGCTCTGTTGCAGGCGGTGGCCGCTCTAAAGGCGGAAGGAGTGGTGACCTCCGTCCCTCTTCAGGAACAGGGTCACGGTTTTTACTCCAATCTGTTTGTGGTCCCAAAAAAGGACGGATCGTATCGTCCCGTCCTGGATCTGAAGTTGCTCAACAGACACGTAAAAGTCAGGAGGTTCCGGATGGAATCCCTACGCTCCGTCATAGCCTCAATGTCTCAGGGAGATTTTCTAGCATCAATAGACATCAAAGATGCGTATCTCCACGTGCCGATTGCACCAGAGCATCAGCGTTTCCTACGTTTCGTCATACACGACGAGCACCTACAGTTCGTAGCGTTACCCTTCGGTCTGGCAACAGCCCCCCGGGTCTTCACCAAAGTCATGGCAGCAGTAGTAGCTGTTCTGCACTCGCAGGGTCACTCGGTCATCCCGTACCTAGACGACCTGCTTATAAAGGCATCCTCTCAAGAAGCATGCCAACACAGTCTGAAGGTGGCGCTAGACACTCTCCAGACTTTCGGGTGGATTATCAACTTTCCAAAGTCTCATCTAACCCCGACCCAATCTCTGACTTATCTTGGCATGGAGTTTCATACTCTATCAGCGATAGTGAGGCTTCCACTGGACAAGCAGTGCTCGCTACGGACTGGAGTGCAATCTCTCCTTCAGAGCCAGTCGCACTCACTGAGGCGCCTCATGCATTTCCTAGGAAAGATGGTAGCAGCAATGGAGGCAGTCCCGTTCGCGCAGTTTCATCTGCGCCCTCTCCAATGGGACATTCTGCGCCAATGGGATGGGAAATCGACGTCCCTCGACAGGACTGTCTCCCTCTCTCAGACTGCCAAGGACTCTCTACGTTGGTGGCTTCTCCCCAACTCATTGTCACAGGGAAAGTCGTTCCTTCCCCCGTCCTGGGCAGTGGTCACGACAGATGCGAGCCTATCAGGGTGGGGAGCGGTGTTTCTCCACCACAGGGCTCAGGGGACGTGGACTCAGGAAGAGTCCACCTTGCAGATCAATGTTCTGGAAATCAGAGCAATCTATCTTGCCCTGCGAGCCTTCCAACAATGGCTGGAAGGCAAGCAGATTCGGATTCAGTCGGACAATTCCACGGCGGTGGCGTACATCAACCACCAAGGGGGAACACGCAGTCGCCAAGCTTTTCAAGAAGTCCAGCGGATTTTGACGTGGGTGGAAAGCAGAGCGTCCACCATATCTGCAGTTCACATCCCAGGCGTGGAAAACTGGGAAGCAGACTTTCTCAGTCGCCAGGGCATGGACGCAGGAGAATGGTCCCTTCACCCGGACGTGTTTCAACAGATCTGTTGCCGCTGGGGGTCGCCGGACGTCGATCTGATGGCGTCACGGCACAACAACAAGGTCCCAGTTTTCATGGCACGGTCTCACGATCACCGAGCGCTGGCGGCAGACGCCTTGGTTCAGGATTGGTCGCAATTCCGACTCCCCTATGTGTTCCCACCTCTAGCATTGTTACCCAGAGTTCTCCGGAAAATCAAGTCCGACTGCCAGCGAGCCATACTCGTCGCTCCAAATTGGCCAAGAAGGTCGTGGTACCCGGATCTGTGGCATCTCACGGTAGGCCAACCGTGGGCACTACCAGACCGTCCAGATCTGCTGTCTCAAGGGCCGTTTTTCCATCTGAATTCTGCGGCCCTGAACCTGACTGTGTGGCCATTGAGTCCTGGATCCTAGCGGCCTCAGGTTTATCTCAGGGAGTTGTTGCCACAATGAGACAGGCTAGAAAACCATCCTCAGCTAAGATCTATCACAGGACGTGGAAGATATTCTTAGCGTGGTGCTTGGCTCAAGGGTTTTCTCCCTGGCCATTTGCATTGCCAATTTTTCTTTCCTTCCTGCAGTCTGGGTTGGAAAAAGGTTTGTCCCTTAGCTCGCTTAAGGGTCAAGTCTCCGCGTTATCCGTATTCTTTCAGAAGCGCTTGGCACAGCTTTCTAAAGTACGCACGTTTCTCCAAGGAGTTTGTCATATCGTTCCTCCTTACAGACGGCCATTGGAACCCTGGGATCTGAACAAGGTTCTCCTTGCTCTTCAAAAGCCGCCTTTCGAGCCTTTGAAAGAGGTTCCCCTTTCTCGGCTTTCACAAAAGGTAGTTTTTCTTGTAGCGGTCACGTCTCTTCGAAGAGTGTCCGAGCTGGCGGCGTTATCTTGCAAATCTCCCTTCCTGGTATTTCACCAAGACAAGGTAGTACTGCGTCCAATTCCAGAGTTTTCTCCCAAGGTGGTTTCTTCCTTTCATCTCAATCAGGATATCACTTTGCCATCTTTGTGTCCGCATCCAGTTCACCAATTTGAAAAGGGTTTACATCTGTTGGACCTGGTGAGAGCACTCAGGATTTACATTTCTCGCACGGCGCCTCTACGCCGTTCAGATGCGCTCTTTGTCCTAGTCGCTGGTCAGCATAAGGGATCGCAAGCTTCCAAATCCACCCTGGCGCGGTGGATCAAGGAACCAATTCTTCACACATACCGTTCTGCTGGGCTTCAGATTCCATCTGGACTGAAGGCCCATTCTACCAGAGCCGTTGGTGCGTCCTGGGCGTTGAGGCATCAGGCTACGGCTCAGCAAGTGTGCCAGGCGGCTACCTGGTCGAGTCTGCACACGTTTACCAAACACTATCAAGTGCATACCTACGCTTCGGCAGACGCCAGCCTAGGTAGACAGGTCCTTCAGGCGGCGGTGGCCCACCTGTAGGAAGAGGCTGTATGACAGCCCGTTCATGTGGTATCTTTTTACCCACCCAGGGACTGCTTTTGGACGTCCCACTGTCTGGGTCTCCCAATTAGGAGCGAAAAAGAAGAAGGGAATTTTGTTTACTTACCGTAAATTCCTTTTCTTCTAGCTCCAATTGGGAGACCCAGCACCCGCCCTATCTGTTTTTAGGGTTTCGTTTTTTCGGGTGCACATGTTGTTCACGTTGTTTCTTAAGTTCTCCGATCTAGTTATCGGAGGGAATTTGTTTTGAAACTGTTATTGGCTTTCCTCCTTCTTGCTTTGGTACTAAAACTGAGGAATCTGTACTCCTACGGGAGGGTGTATAGCCAGAAGGGGAGGGGCCTTACACTTTTAAGTGTAGTTCTTTGTGCGGCCTCCAGAGGCAGTAGCTATACACCCACTGTCTGGGTCTCCCAATTGGAGCTAGAAGAAAAGGAATTTACGGTAAGTAAACAAAATTCCCTTCTTTTGTGACATTTCCAGGCTCTCTCTGACAAGGGGCAGTTTTAGCTGCAGTTTGTGAACACAAAAGATGCAGCGTGCGCATGTAGCCACATACAGCATTCCAGAATACTGCATATAAGAGCCCAGGCCACTCTGTATAACATAAACACCTTTATAATACTCACCTATGGGGCGGTCTGATCCAAAGGGTGTCGCTGCTCTCTGATCCGGCGCCTCCTCTCTTCTGTGCAGTCACAGTCCTTCATCCGAGGCTCATGTGCATGATGCATCCTACGTCATCCACACGGGCTGCAGCGTTGTGTGTGTGGTGCTGTGTGTGTGGTGCTGTGTGTGTTGTGCGGTTTGTGTGGGTGTGGGTGTGTGTGTTTTGGGGAGGTAGGTTTTGTGCAGTGTGTGTGTTGGAGGAGTAGTCCTGGGGGGAGAGGAGGATAATAGGAGGAGTAGTCCTGGGGGGAGAGGAGGATAATAGGAGGAGTAGTCCTGGCGGGAAAGGAGGATAATAGGAGTAGTAGTCCTGGGGGGAGAGGAGTATAATAGGAGGAGTAGTCCTGGGGGGAGAGGAAGATAATAGGAGTAGTAGTCCTGGGGAAAGAGGAGGATAATAGGAGGAGTAGTCCTGGGGGGAAAGGAGGATAATAAGAGTAGTAGTCCTGGAGGTGAGGAGTATAATAGGAGGAGTAGTCCTGGGGAGAGAGGAGTATAATAGGAGGAGTAGTCCTGGGGGGAAAGGAGGATAATAGGAGGAGTAGTCCTGGGGGGAGAGGAGGATAATAGGAGGAGTAGTCCTGGGGGGAGAGGCGGATAATAGGAGGAGTAGTCCTGGGGGGGAGAGGAGGATAATAGGAGGAGTAGTCCTGGGGAGAGAGGAGGATAATAGGTTGTAGTCCTGGGGAGAGAGGAGTATAATAGGAGGAGTAGTCCTGGAGGGGAGGTGTTTAGGTGCCCAATGTGTGCGGGGGGCGTGGCCGAGCGGGCGGGGGGGGCGGCCAAGCGGGTGTGGGAGCGTGGCCGAGCGGGGACGGTGTGCGGGGGGCATGGCTGGGCTGACAGACAGAATAAGGCAAATATATAGAGATGGGGATATATAGATAGATAGATAGAGGGATAGATAGATAGATAGATAGATAGAGGGATAGATAGATAGATAGATAGATAGAGGGATAGATAGATAGATAGATAGAGGGTTAGATAGATAGATAGAGGGTTAGATAGATAGATAGAGGGATAGATAGATAGATAGAGGGATAGATAGATAGATAGACAGATAGATAGATAGAGGGATAGATAGATAGATAGATAGAGGGATAGATAGATAGATAGAGGGATAGATAGATAGATAGATAGAGGGATAGATAGATAGAGGGTTAGATAGATAGATAGAGGGTTAGATAGATAGATAGAGGGTTAGATAGATAGATAGAGGGTTAGATAGATAGATAGAGGGATAGATAGATAGATAGAGGGATAGATAGATAGATAGAGGGATAGATAGATAGATAGAGGGATAGATAGATAGATAGAGGGATAGATAGATAGATAGAGGGATAGATAGATAGATAGAGGGATAGATAGATAGAGGGATCGATAGATAGATAGAGGGATAGATAGATAGATAGAGGGATAGATAGATAGATAGAGGGATAGATAGATAGAGGGTTAGATAGATAGATAGAGGGTTAGATAGATAGATAGAGGGTTAGATAGATAGATAGAGGGTTAGATAGATAGATAGAGGGATAGATAGATAGAGGGATAGATAGATAGAGGGATAGATAGATAGAGGGATAGATAGATAGAGGGATAGATAGATAGAGGGATAGATAGATAGAGGGATAGATAGATAGATAGAGGGATAGATAGATAGAGGGATAGATAGATAGAGGGATAGATAGATAGAGGGATAGATAGATAGAGGGATAGATAGAGGGATAGATAGATAGAGGGATAGATAGATAGATAGATAGATAGAGGGATAGATAATATATATATATATATATATATATATATATATATATATATATATATATATATATATATATATATATATATAAATTATAGCATGCAGTATATAAGAGCTCACTGGTGGTCCCTTTTAACACAATTTGTCAGACGTTTTACTGTATAATCTGAGAGCAGCATAATTTCGGATCTGATTGATGCAGTTTCAATACAATCAGTGTTTTTCAGCAGGAGATTACCACTAGAGGACTAAGTACCGCTTGGTAGGCAGTCTGTAGCCACATCTACAACACTGATTGGCAGCCAGGATTATGGGTGGGGTTATGCACAGCTCAGCATTCTAAGCACTGCTACATCTGCAACACAAAAAACAGGGATTTCATCAAAATTGCACTATGCTGTACAGTAAGTGATGCATCCCTGGAATCATGTTCTCTGTCCCTGCATTATGCTTTTTTCAGATTACATAGCAAAAACCTGCTGACAGAGCTTTCCCTTTACTACATGTTTACCAGTGGCTGAAAAAACGGTCCACTGTTTTACCCAACTGCAAAACATGTCTTAAGTAAATAACCAAATTCCCATCTTCCTTCCAAATACATAAATCACCTGTCACTCAATGTCTGCCTTCAGGTCACAAAAGGATTGGTTATGCTCAATTTTAGCCAACTGCGTCCCCTGAATATTTGCTCTCCTACCTATGGGAACATGCACTCGCATCTGACTTGAGCGTGCATACATCTGAGTGACTCCGCAGACCTGGAGAACTATGTGTGCTATTTTAAGTGAACGGCCATAGACTTGTAATTTTCGGCAGCTCGGTATAGGTAACGGATGTTGCAAATAATCATTTTTGCACAATGTTTAGCTGAACTGGCCGACATTGTCTGATCTGATATAAATGTTCTGCTTTTCTATATTTATGCTTTTAGTTGATTTTTGGTGGTAATGAAAAAGCGCAAATAGTAAAGTGCTAGTGTGCAGGAGGATGGGGCCTCGTGTGGAGTGCAGTCATACAGTCCAGAGGGTCTTATATTCTGCAGAGTGCGGGGACCGGGAATGAGTCACGTGGCATGGTTATGTTTTTATTTCTGCAGACACATCCTACACAGACCGCCTTCCTCTCCAGCGTTGACTTACACACTCACTGCTCCTACCAGATGATGCTCCCCGAATCTATCGCCATTGTCTGTTCTCCGAAATTCCAGGAGTAAGTACCTCTGTGTCTCTCTACACTTCTTTTTAATATTGATAGGGGCTGGTATGTTGGTAACAAGAAGAAAAGCACCCCATGTTATAGATCCATTTACACAGTCCTTCGGCTGCAGTTATGGCATTGCCTGATGTGTAATTGGGGGAGTACGGAGATAATTACGGTCCTCAGAAGCGGTGCGTGTGCAATGTCCTCAGAAGCGGTGCGTGTGCAATCTCCTCAGAAGCGGTGCGTGTGCAATCTCCTCAGAAGCGGTGCATGTGCAATCTCCTCAGAAGCGGTGCATGTGCAATCTCCTCAGAAGCGGTGCATGTGCAATCTCCTCAGAAGCGGTGCATGTGCAATCTCCTCAGAAGCGGTGCGTGTGCAATCTCCTCAGAAGCGGTGCGTGTGCAATCTCCTCAGAAGCGGTGCGTGTGCAATCTCCTCAGAAGCGGTGAACAGTCGGTCTCGCACTAACATTACGTTCCCACCATCAGCTTTCAGTGACTTTTTGATGTTGCAGAATTTCTACTACAGTTCAAAAGTTTGGGGTCACCAGACAATTTTGTCTTTTCCATGAAAAATCCTACTTTTATTTATCAAATGAGTTGCATAATGAATAGAGAATATCGTCCAGACATTGACGAGGATAGAAATAATGATTTTTACTTGAAATAATAATTTTCTCCTTCAGACTTTGTTTTCGGCACAGAATGTTCCTTTGCAGCAATTCCATCTTTGCAGACCTTTGGCATTTTGGCTGTTAATTTGCGGAGGTAATCTGGAGATATTTCACCCCATGCTTCCAGAAGCCCACAAGTTGGATTGTCTTGATGGGCACTTTTTGCACCATATGGTCAAGCTGCTCCCACAACAGCTCAATAGGGTTGAGATCTGGTGACTGGACTGGCCACTCCATTACAGATAGATACCAGCTGCTGCTTCTTCCCTAAATAGTTTATACATAATTTGGAGGTGTGCTTTGGGTCATTGTCCTGTTGTAGGATGAAATTGGCTCCAATCAGGCGCTGTCCACAGGGTATGGCATAGCATTGCCAAATGGAGTGATAGCCTTCCTTATTCAAACTCCCTTTTACCTTGTACAAATTTCCCACTTTACCAGCACCAAAGCAACCCCAGACCATCACATTACCTCCACCATGCTTGACAGATGGCGTCAGCCACTCTTCCAGCATCTTTTCAGTTGTTCTGCGTCTCACAAATGTTCTTCTGTGTGATCCAAACACCTCAAACTTCAATTTCTGTCCATAACACTTTTTTTCAATATTCCTCCGTCCAATGTCTGTGTTCTTTTGCCCATATTAATCTTTTCCTTTTATTAGCCAGTCTCAGATATGGGTTTTTCTTTGCCACTCTGCCCTGAAGACCGGCATCCCGGAGTCGCCTCTTCACTGTAGACGTTGACACTGGCGTTTTGCGGGTACTATTTAATGAAGCTGCAGTTCAAGAACTGTGGGGCGTCGATTTCTCAAACTGGAGACTCTAATGTACTTGTCTTGTTGCTCAGTTGTGCAGCGCGGCCTCCCACTTCTCTTTCTACTCTGGTTAGAGCCTGTTCGTGCTCTCCTCTGAAGGGAGTAGTACACACCGTTGTCGGAAATCTTCAGTTTCTTGGCAATTTCTTGCATGGAATATCCTTCATTTCTAAGAACAAGAATAGACTGTCGCGTTCTCATGAAAGTTCTCTTTTTCTGGCCATTTTGACAGTTTAATGGACCAATAAATGTAATGCTCCAGAGTCTCAACAATGTATACAGTGTAGACCCTAAACTTTTGAACTGTAGTGTAAATGAAAATACTTGTGTGTTTTTTTAATATACGTTTTTGGCACTGCATATTTTTTTATTTTTTTTTTGAAAAATTGACATGTCGTGTATTTGACATGCACACCATAGATTACACTGAGTAAACAATCGGCGCAGTACGCAGGAGATTTCTATACATCCCATCCACTTTTCTGAAACTGGAAGATGCTGCGTTTTTGACACAATGAAAATAATTAGCTTTGAAATCTCGTCAAAAGCTTATCGTGTGAATCCAGCTTTAAAGTCGGGATCACACTGATTTAATTGAGCTAAAAAATACAATTTAAAGGGAAGGTGTCGTGCAAAAAAAAAAAAAATTTCAATAACTGAAAAAAATTAAAGTATTAATGTTTTGTTTAAATATTATTGTTTTTAATTGAGCAAAATTTAAAAAAAAAATAAAGTTAGATATTTTCCACTGTTAAACACTAAGGGGAGCAGCTGCTGAAATCCTACAGAAATCCAACTGTAGAAAAAGCTCACATTACAGCTGCAGTAAAGTGGGCAGAATCTGCTCTCCTGTGTGTGTCACCTCCCCCTCCCAATCTGGGGGCTTCCAAAAGGATAGAAGAGAATGAAGTTTATGATCACAGTGCGGAGCCATTTTGTTGGTGACCACAAATGTCTAAAGTGTCACCAAGGACAGCATGACTATCACACAGAATAGGATTAGATACCCAGCTCAGCAGGCAGTATCACACAAGATGGGATTAGATACCCATCTCAGGAGACAGTATCACACAGGACCGGATTTGATACACCGCTCTGCAGACAGTACCGCACAGGATAAAATTAATACACAACTCAGCAGACAGTATCACCTAGGATAGGATTAGATACACAGCTCAGCAGACAGTACCACACAGGACAGGATTAGATACATAGCTCACCAGACTGTATCACACAGGACAGGATTAGATACATAGCTCACCAGACTGTATCACACAGGATAGGCTTAGATACATAGCTCACCAGACTGTATCACACAGGATAGGATTAGATACATAGCTCAGCAGACAGTGTCACGCAGGATGAGATTAGATACAGTCTGCTGAGCTGTGTATCACACAGGATAGGATTAGATACACAGCTCAGCAGACAGTATCACACAAGACAGGATTAGATACATAGCTCACCAGACAGTACCACACAGGACAGGATTAGATACATGGCTCACCAGACAGTACCACACAGGACAGGATTAGATACATGGCTCACCAGACTGTATCACCCGATAGGATTAGATACACAGCTCAGCAGACAGCATCACACAGGATAGGATTTAGATGCACAGCGTCGGGGGGGGGGGGTTATTGGAGACAGTAGCAGCGGGAGGACAAGGGGCGCCGGTAATTAAGTATTAAAAATACTTGATTTCATATTCACTATTTTTAATTAAAAAAATAAAAAAAACGTGAGACCCTACCTGTTAAGTTGCATGTCAAAGTCCCTCTTGCAAAATTGGCTACTCTGTAAGTTGCACCACAAAAAGGTACCATTTTAAATGGAACGTGTCTTGCAGACCATAATAAGAATTAAATGGCAGCACTGCATTACCTAGAACAGCCATGTATGCTGTGCATTAAAGGAATTGTGCAGGACTTATATATTGATGATGCACTGTTAGGATAAGTCATCAGTATTTGATCAGTAGTGGAGCTGAGCTAATGCTGCATTTTCTGCCACCGGATCTTGCTCCAATCCCGGCACTTTGATCCCTAAGATGCCCCTATTGACAATGGTGTGGGTACATGTGCATTCCTGCAGGGCCATCATGTGGTGCCGACAGTTTGCTACGACCGCCTGTCAGTCGAACATGACAGCCTAGTACTACATAAGTGGTGCCTGTGTTATCAGTTGATCAAAAGATCACTTGTTCAAGTTCCCTTGAGAGGGGTTTATTTATCAAAAAAATCAGATCCCTCGCAAAAACGCCATTTAGAATCGCACATAGTATATAATATTCTGAAGACCTGCGCCATTAATGCTTGTCCAAATTCTCTCCCCTCACATCGCCAAACAAAAATGGCTTGTTATAAAGGGTAAAACTGGATGAAATATCAAGGGGTTAATAAATATTGAGTGGAAGTTAATACAATCATGTTGTAGTAATTATTATTTTATTTTTTCCCTTCCCAGAACAGGAATTTTTAGATTGACGGACTATGGCATGAAGGAAGTGGGTGACTGTCGAGAGAAAGGATTTCACCCGCACTGCAGAGACCCTCCCCTGTTCTGTGTAAGTGAATTACCGTAGGGACTAACGCGGCTTCAGTGGTTCCTATTCTCTATGTATCCTCTGGGTGGCACTGCGCTAACACAGTCCTGTCGGCCACTTTTTTCTGCCTGGATTTGCCCGTACTGTCATCCATGTACTTCTGACAACACAGTCTTGACCGTGCACTGTTGTAGGCCCCCTAAGTTTCTCTATATATGAGGCCTCCAGAGAAGTGCTGATGATATGGGCAGATCACTGCACAAACGCCTCCATGCTGACAATAATCATTTTGCAAAACTTGGGGCAATCCTGAAAAATTATCGTTTTCTAGAAAGGCCTGATTATTATGCTAGCAAAATTGGGCGTTGTGCATCGAAACATTATGCAAAATTGTACATTTGACTGATCGCCGTGTGACACACCCCAGGTTCTTGTGTGCACCAGTTCTCGGTAAGCAAACAGGCTGTGATTTGTCTCTTTTGATTCATATGTTGTCATAGTAAGAAAGCTCTGCGAGAGCTGTCACTCTTATTGTATTCCTGCGGTTTAGGTTTAAGGGCGCTTTACACGCTACAATTTATCTAACGATGTGTCGGCAGGGTCACGTCGTAAGTGACGCACATCCGGCATCGTTAGTTACATTGTAGCGTGTTGTTACGGTTGCTGCGAGCACTGGAGACTAAGTCCAGATTTCTTGCTACTGCACATGTGCGAGCGCTGGAGACTAAGTCCAGATTTCTTGCTACTGCACATGTGCGAGCGCCGGAGACTAAGTCCAATCTTGGAGCCATTGCACATGTGCGGGTGACATCATCGCTGACACGAGGTCACATGTCTCTGACACCTTCTATGCCGATTGGTCGCTGGTCATGTGCTTGTGACGTCTTGCTCGGTGATAGGCCAGCATGACGTCACTCCTGTCGTTCTGGCAGCGGATTGGCTCTGGTGTCCTCCATCTTGGATGAGGCACAGAGTCTATATAGGACCCTGACACACGCCGCATGGTGCTCAGTCCTCTTGGTTCATGCATATGAGTAGACGCTCTGTGCGCGTTCCTCTAGGCATTCCTCTGTCTATGCTAGGTGAGCGCTACCGGCAGGGTAGCGTTCTTATACCTTACAGCTTCGGCTGCTGTCCGTATCCTTACCTCTTAGGGGAGCGGACATAGGCAGGTGCCTGGGGCACATGGTCTGGCTGGGCCTTGTGATTCTACTCGTAGGTGGACGTTGCCGCTAGGGTAACGTTCCTTATACTGCGTCTGGCAGTTGTTCGTATCCTCGCACACTAGGGGAGCGAACAGAGGTAGGAGCTTTGTGCGGCTTACGCTGCTGTTCGTCTCTTTTGCACCACTAGAAGAGCGGACCTAGGTAGGTGCCATTTCGCACACATTGCCTTTGTCTCTGTGATTATTAACAGAGATCATTCCACACACCCTCCAAGTAAGGGAGGAATTGCTTTACTTACTTATTATATCCTTCTGTGAGTTAACAGAGGAATTGCACTCTGCCATAGTCTGCAGCAAAGTCTTTGCACGGTGGACCCTGACTGTCTGATACTCCTTTCAGTTATTATCAGACAGCCCCCCGTAACACGTGTGATACCTCCGTGCGATTGAACGTCAAAACGTTCATCGCAGGCACGTCGTTCAATTCCTAAAAATTGAACGTTGGGTTGTTCAATGTTCCCGAGGTATCACACATCGCAGTGTGTGACACCCCTGGGAACGATGAACACATCTTACCTGCGTCCCACGGCTCCCGGCCGGTAATGCGGAAGGAAGGAGGTGGGCGGGATGTTTACGTCCCGCTCATCTCAGCCCCTCCGCTTCTATTGGCTGGCTGCCGTGAGACGCCAAACGTTCTTCCCACTCCAGGAAGTGGATATTCGCCGCCCACATCGAGGTCGTATGGACGGGTAAGTAAGTGTGACGGGAAATAATCGTTTGTGCGGCACATTCAACAAATTGCACGAGCCGCACAAACGATGGGGACGGGTACGATCGCATACGAGATCGCACACGCAATTGTAACGTGTAAAGCAGGCTTTAGTGTGGTGGCTGATTGTTCACCTGAGCCGTCATGTTTTCAGTAGGGAATTAAACTTGTCGGACACCTGATGGCGGCTTATCTCCAGTAAGGAAAAAAAAAAAGTATCAGCCAGGCTAAAATTCAGTAGTGCCATTCCAAAATGAAGGTGCACAAAGAACATACAATATTGTTTGTTGGTTTTACACCCTATGTTATTTATCATTTCTTATAAAACTATTCTACTAGTCCTGGATGTATCCGCAGAAGTTTGGGCGGCTCCTTCTCCAGCACAATGGGTTAATAACATGATGTACATCGGTATTTCAGTAAGCGGTCAGATCAGTTTCTTAAGGTCAAGGCCACACGGGGATTTGTGTGAGTGCTTGCATGACACTCGGCACACAATCGTAGCACAGTAGGAGCCGAGTGTCATGCGATTGTGGTCCGATCCTGTGATCAGACTACAGTTGCGAAGGGGAGGGATTTATCTTCCTAACTTCTCCGTAGCCGGCTATTGCGACTCTCGCACTGCACTCATATTGCACCGGTGTACCGCGAGTGCAGTGCCATGTTTCTCTCGCCTCATAGACTTGCATGGGTGCGAGTGGAACAGGATTGCATTGCACCCGCAGCATGCTGCGACTGTTTTCTCGATCTAATTAGGGCTGAGAAAATAATAGCTCATGGGTGCTGGCACGTGTAGTAATATTGGTCCGAGTGGAATGCGATTTATTTATTTATTTTTTTTTAAAAATATATATATATATATATATATATATATATATATATATATATATATATATATATATATATATATATATATATATATATATATATATATATATATATATATATATATATATATATATATATAAATTTTAAATTAAATTAAATTAAATTAACATTTAAATTACAGTTAGGTCCAGAAATATTTGGACAGTGACACAAGTTTTGTTATTTTAGCTGTTTACAAAAACATGTTCAGAAATACAATTATATATATAATATGGGCTGAAAGTGCACACTCCCAGCTACAATATGAGAGTTTTCACATCCAAATCGGAGAAAGGGTTTAGGAATCATAGCTCTGTAATGCATAGCCTCCTCTTTTTCAAGGGACCAAAAGTAATTGGACAAGGGACTCTAAGGGCTGCAATTAACTCTGAAGGCGTCTCCCTCGTTAACCTGTAATCAATGAAGTAGTTAAAAGGTCTGGGGTTGATTACAGGTGTGTGGTTTTGCATTTGGAAGCTGTTGCTGTGACCAGACAACATGCGGTCTAAGGAACTCTCAATTGAGGTGAAGCAGAACATCCTGAGGCTGAAAAAAAAGAAAAAATCCATCAGAGAGATAGCAGACCTGCTTGGAGTAGCAAAATCAACAGTCGGGTACATTCTGAGAAAAAAGGAATTGACTGGTGAGCTTAGGAACTCAAAAAGGCCTGGGCGTCCACGGATGACAACAGTGGTGGATGATCGCCGCATACTTTCTTTGGTGAAGAAGAACCCATTCACAACATCAACTGAAGTCCAGAACACTCTCAGTGAAGTACGGTAGGTGTATCTGTCTCTATGTCAACAGTAAAGAGAAGACTCCATGAAAGTAAATACAAAGGGTTCACATCTAGATGCAAACCATTCATCAATTCCAAAAATAGACAGGCCAGAGTTAAATTTGCTGAAAAACACCTCATGAAGCCAGCTCAGTTCTGGAAAAGTATTCTATGGACAGATGAGACCAAGATCAACCTGTACCAGAATGATGGGAAGAAAAAAGTTTGGAGAAGAAAGGGAACGGCACATGATCCAAGGCACACCACATCCTCTGTAAAACATGGTGGAGGCAACGTGATGGCATGGGCATGCATGGCTTTCAATGGCACTGGGTCATTGTGTTTATTGATGACATAACAGCAGACAAGAGTAGCCGGATGAATTCTGAAGTGTACCGGGATATACTTTCAGCCCAGATTCAGCCAAATGCCGCAAAGTTGATCGGACGGCGCTTCATAGTACAGATGGACAATGACCCCAAGCATACAGCCAAAGCTACCCAGGAGTTCATGAGTGCAAAAAAGTGGAACATTCTGCAATGGCCAAGTCAATCACCAGATCGTAACCCAATTGAGCATGCATTTCACTTGCTCAAATCCAGACTTAAGACGGAAAGACCCACAAACAAGCAAGACCTGAAGGCTGCGGCTGTAAAGGCCTGGCAAAGCATTAAGAAGGAGGAAACCCAGCGTTTGGTGATGTCCATGGGTTCCAGACTTAAGGCAGTGATTGCCTCCAAAGGATTCGCAACAAAATATTGAAAATAAAAATATTTTGTTTGGGTTTGGTTTATTTGTCCAATTACTTTTGACCTCCTAAAATGTGGAGTGTTTGTAAAGAAATGTGTACAATTCCTACAATTTCTATCAGATATTTTTGTTCAAACCTTCAAATTAAAAGTTACAATCTGCACTTGAATTCTGTTGTAGAGGTTTCATTTCAAATCCAATGTGGCGGCATGCAGAGCCCAACTCGCGAAAATTGTGTCACTGTCCAAATATTTCTGGACCTAACTGTATCTATCTATCTATCTATCTATATATATATATATATATATATATATATATATATATATATATATATATATATATATATTTCACATTTTTCTGGCACCGTTTTTCTCGCTATGTGTCTTAGGCCTAATCTCACGCCTTTGACGTGAGCCAGAAGCAGCAGAGCATGGATCGTTGCTCTATAACTCTGGTTGCAAGAGTCAATCTTCTGAAAATTAATTTTCTTCCCAAATTTCTTTACATTTTCCGTAATTTCCCTGTATGGGGGGCGCTAATAATTTCTTCTCTGCCATTTACAACTTAAATTACTATTGATAGGCGCAACCCCTGTATTAAAACTGTCTGTAAGCAGTCTGCTTACCTAAAGATGTGGTGATTGGTGCTCCTGGTTTCTTTTAGGCTGGGGCTGCATGGTGTTTGGTGTCACTGCTTTATCACAGCACAACACCTGTCAATTGGGGTCACATTGCAACAAGGATGAAAAATCAAACACTGATAACTTCTTGCAACTTGCTTGTCGTGGCCTAATTCACTTGTATTGCACTGCAATGTAACTGCAACACCGGTCGCATGGCCAAAGTTTTTTTTAGTGGTCACCTCCTAGCCCTGAGTCCTGAGAAGAGGTCTTCAGCTCCACGCAGGAGTCCCAAGAGATGATGATCTTCTTTCTCTAGGGATGAAAGAGATGAAACATAATGATGTGTATTGTCAACCATCTACGCTATCATAATCTGGGACTGATGCTCAGGTCTCACATTATGTAAAAATGAGCATTACATTCGCCATTCTGGCATGACGCAGGGCATATATCTCCCATAACTGCAGGAGCTATGGAAACCCCAATATTCATATCTGGACACGACAGTGTGTCTAGCAATTATGCCTTAGGCCTGTTTCACACATCCGGCTTTTTGCCGGTTTGACGGATGCGGCGCACGCCAGTACAGTGTATACAGTACAATGGCAGCGCAGCAAGCGCCAGTCACATGCTGTCATGTGACCGGAGCATGTGACCCAGAAGTTGCGGCGCTGCCATTGTACTGTATACACTGTACTGGCGTGCACCGCATCCGTCAAACCGGCGAAAAGCCGGATGTGTGAAACAGGCCTTATTGAAAGGAAGCTGATGGCTGGGAAGGCGGTTCTCTTCCTCTTTGTAAACAAATTTCAGTCTTGCTGTCTTTTTCTCAAGCATTCCTCTGCTATACTTCCTTGTCCACACCAGGGGGTCCTAGCAGAACAGACGCCAGATGTAGTGTTCTCTCCCTTTCTTTCACCGGTTTTAATAAGTTTCTTTCTCCCTAGTTATACTTAATCCCATATGTTCTGTGTGGGGGTGGATGTGTCCTCTCTAGAGACTATAGAGCTGTCTTAGAGAAGGCAACAAAACGCAGTCAACCACATCTTAGCGTCCACCTCAAATACTGATTCGAAGATTGTGCCCGACAGTTTCTGACTGCGTCATTACAGCCAATGGCCTCCTGAGTGCATACGCCCGAATCCTGTTTCAGCACTACAGACGTGAACACCGACAGAGCCACCGATCAGTGGATCAAGCAATATGTGTATGGGGCCTTAAGTTTTGTCTTTCTTTTGCTACCAGTATGACACCGCTCTTGTTTTCTCCCCCCATAGGCCAGCAACCACACTACAATCTGTCAGAAGGACGTCACTGTCATGGACCTTCGATAATTCTTCTAGCGTCTGCCAACTCCCAGACCCTTCGTTGTCACCCCCGAGTTGCCAATAATCTGCCTGTAAAGAGCTGTTTGCGGATGTGGACTCTAGTACAACCATAAAGAGCGGAGATTTGCCGATCTATGGAGGTGGTGGCGGGTGTGCATTGGCTCCTGTCGCCTGCGTTTATTGCCTTGTATTATCTAGAGGAAACGGCACGGACCAGTCTCCTGGCTCTACACGGCTTCCTGACACCACAGGCGTTTAATTGGTTGATGCATTTCTCTCTGCAAAATTAACAGCTTGTAACACATTTGGTGCTAAAGTTTCCTTTCTAGGTATCGGGACTGTACATTTTCCAAAAAAATATTTTTCTTTTTTTAT
The DNA here is from genome assembly GCF_048569485.1 of Anomaloglossus baeobatrachus. Classification (NCBI taxonomy): domain Eukaryota; kingdom Metazoa; phylum Chordata; class Amphibia; order Anura; family Aromobatidae; genus Anomaloglossus; species Anomaloglossus baeobatrachus. The sequence goes on along the minus strand of NC_134356.1, from coordinate 616,358,497 downwards.
TAAATACAGTGGAGCTTTAGGTAACAACCCCTTTTAGCAGCATTTCTGCAGATGAGCAAGTGTTCTTCATTCAGATGTTATTTTAGTAATAGAAAATTTGTATATAATTTAATTTATTGATCATTATTTTTTTTTCCCCCGTAAAGAAAAACCAGAAAAAACCCACCCGATATCTCACTGTTTGATAAAAGAGAATAATACTGTATAATGTTTATTTTCTAGCAGCATTAAATATTTTCAGTGCTTCCTGAAGGTGATCACAGATGTGGGGCTGTTAGTACTTTAAGTATCATCGTACGCAACGGACTAGATAATGCCGGAGGATATTTAAAGGGGGTGTCAGGGCCACTCACATCTGCATCCGAGGTGGATGTACCTGCAGAGACACGGGCATGATTGGCAGATATAATGCTCTTGATTTATTCTAATGTACAGGATACGTGCACAATACCTGTCAATCATGCACGTGTCTGTGTAGATATGTGGGGTCGTAACATGATTGCAATCACTCATCTTCCAATGGGGAATTCATTGACCGCAGGCAACCTCTGTAATTATAGACCTTCACTTTTACTTCCTCCTACACAATATTGTTCATGCGCTCGAAAGCCACATTACCCACTAAGGCTCCATGCCCATGATCGGGGTTCACAGCGTTTTGGACGCAGCAGCATGTTTCAGCGGCCTCCAAAATGCCGCATTGTACAGTACAAGCACAGTGGATGGGATTTCTAGAAATCTCCTGCCCACTGTGCGTGTACTGCCCGCAGCGTAAACTGACCTGCGGTGCGGCTTTCAGAGCCGCAAGCATGTCAATTGTTTGGTGCAAAGACACGAGTGTTCTCCGCAGGGAGAACAAAGCAAGAGACCACAACTGCCCGAGCCCGGATCGTGGGCATGAGCAGCTGTAGTCTCCTGCGGAGGAGACTCGTGGACCCGCTGCGTCCAGTATGGAGCGGGTCCTGATCCTGTGCACATACCCTAATGGCCAGGATCCTGACACAACACGATCAGCACTGATTAACGGCTCCCTTGTCCAGTACATGTCAGTCCTGCCTTTGTCATCATGGGGCTGACAATTTATACGACCTAACTTTGAACTCTATAGCTGCTACTTAGGGGTACTTCTGACATGGCGAGATCGCTATCGAGATCACTGCTGAGTCACTTTTTTTTGTCACGCAGCAGTGACCTCATTAGCGATCTCGCTGTGTGTGACACTGAGCAGCGATCTGGCCCCTGCTGTGAGATCGCTACTCGTTACACACAGTGCTGGTTAATTTTTTTGGACGTCGCTCTCCCGCTGTGAAGCACACATCGCTGTGTTTGACAGCAAGAGAGCAACGATCTGAATGTGCAGGGAGCAGGAGCCGGCATCTAGCAGCCTGCGGTAAGCTCTAACCAAGGTAAATATCGGGTAACCAAGTGAAGCCCTTTGCTTGGTTACCCGATATTTACCTTGGTTACTAGCGTCCGCCGCTCAAAGGCTGCCAGTGCTGGCTCTCTGCACACGTAGCTGGAGTACACATCAGGTTAATAAGCAAACCGCTTTGCTTATTTACCCGATGTGTACTCTGGCTAGGAGTGCAGGGAGCCAGCGCTAAACGGTGTGCGCTGGTAACCAAGGTAAATATCGGGTAACCTATCGAAGTGCTTTGCTTGGTTACCCAATATTTACCTTAGTTACCAAGCGCAGCATCGCTTCCACGCGTCACTGGGGGATGGTCACTGGTGAGATCTGCCTGATTGACAGCTCACCAGCGACCATGTAGCGACGCACCAGCGATCCTGACCAGGTCAGATCGCTCGTGGGATCACTGGAGCGTTGGTAAAGTGTGACGGTACCCTTACACTGAGGAACAAGAAAGTTGGTGCCTGAGATGTTTATCCTGTTTTAAGTCCATTTTTGTCACTGATTCTAAATCTGCCCTTATCTTCCTTCCATCATCTCTAGTTAATGAGATGTGATATACCCTACGTATATGCATACAACCGATCAAACACTAGGACTGATGTTTACTAAACATTATTTTTGCCTTGGTTATTTAAACACATTCATTCATGTAGATTTCTTTTATTAAGAATTTATATCACAGGTTAAGAATTAAATATGCCTAAAAAGTCGTTATTGATACACTGTTAATTTACTGAGATGCCTTACAACAGCAGCCCTTTAGGCCCCTTTCACACGTCAGTGCATCTGGTACGTACAGTATGTGACAGTTTTTATATGTACTAGAATCACGGACATACACAGACCCATTATAATCAATGGGTCTGCTCACACATCAGTGATTTTTCACTGACCATGTCTCCATGCGGCGTACACACATGTCCGTGTGTACGCACGGAAACATGGCCATCTTTTTTCTGGAATCGCTGATATCCCACGGACCACACTATGGTATGATCCGTGAAAGATGTACCAGAAAAACACATATTGAAAATAAAAAGCATTTTATACTCCCCTTCTCCAGCGACGCTGTTTCCGCCCTCAGCTGGCAGCTGCTTTCGAGCCAGCTCGTTATGGTCATGCATTTATGCACGACACCACGACCCGGAAGTAGTTGCAGCGGGGGGTGGAAACACAGCAGAGCCGAAGAGTTTAGCACCACGGACAGCAGGATCGGGGACAGGTGAGTATACGTCCATGTGCAATCACGTATCATGGAGTTCGGATGATGGATTGCATATGGACTACCCAAATGTGCCGTGAATCATGGCACACGGAGGGACATATGCATTTTTTGCATGTCGGTGAAAAACGTTTGTGTTTTTTCACTGACGTGTGAAACCGGCCTCAAAGATTTCTTGCAGTGATTCGTGCCAGAGTAATCACTTTGAACAGACCAGCAGTAATCCGCCTGCATGTGGGTATCCCAGTGTTTTCGCTGTCTTTCTTTCATAGTTCTTAAATCTTGGTGGAACGGTTCGTCCTGCTCTTCACTTAGGTCACCAAGGTTTTCTGGGAAACTATCCAAGTGGCTGTGGAGATTATGCATCTTGATACTTACTGTACAGCCAAGGTGATGGAAAAAAGATGGCATTCTTTCTACTAGTTCAGTGTAATTATCTGCTTTATAGTTCCCAAGAAACTTCTGTACAACCATAGTGAAAGAAGAACATGCATCTTTCAATGAATCTTTGAAGTGTATCTATATATATAATTGCCTTATTCTGTCTGTCTGTCTGTCATGCTCCGAAATTGTGTCCTTACGGTGACACAAAGCTGATTGGCCGCTGGGCTCGCCATGGCCCCGCCCCCCCCCACACGGATTGGCCTCTCGCCCCGGCTCTCTGCAGGCCCCGCCCCCCTCACGCAATGCACGCTCGCTCTGGCCCAACTGACACGGAGCTCCGATTCCCAGGTGAGTACACACACACATCAGATCACACTCACTCTCACACACACCTCACACATCACAACATCCTGGGATATCACTTGCTTCTACACCGGCTCCGTCAGGATCCCAGCAGCGCCAGACATAACCTTGCGATGCTGGGATCTTGACGGAGGCCGTGAACGCTGGTAACCATTATACACATCGGGTAACTAAGGTCCCTTAGTTACCCGATGTGTATCATAGTTACCAGTGTACACCGGCTCCCACTCACTCTCATACACACCTCACACACACATCACATCGCATCCACACATCAAGGTCCTGCAGCTGCGGAAAATACACACACGCACACACATAACAGCACACACACACACACATACACACACAAATCAGATCACACTCACTCTCACACACACATCACACACACATCGCATCCACATACTCACAACATCCTGGGATATCGCTTGCTTCTCGGCGGCGATACTGTGCTGTGAGCTTCCAGGACCTGTCGGAGGATCACATGGCCAGAAGCATGTGATATCTCCGGATGTTGTGAGTATAAGCGCGTATGTGCAATATCGTGAGTGTGTGTGAGTGTATGCGATCGGGTGTGTGTGAGTGTATGCGATCGGGTGTGTGTGAGTGTCGGCAGAGGAGCATGGCGTGCTGGAGGAGGCTGGGAGGAGAGAGGCTGATCCTGGGGAAGGCTGGGATGGGGAGGCTGATGCTGGGGACAGAGGCTGATGCTGGGGACAGAGGCTGATGCTGGGGACAGAGAGGCTGATGCTGGGGACAGAGAGGCTGATGCTGGGGACAGAAAGGCTGATGCTGGGGACAGAAAGGCTGATGCTGGGGACAGAGAGGCTGATGCTGGGGACAGAAAGGCTGATGCTGGGGACAGAGAGGCTGATGCTGGGGACAGAAAGGCTGATGCTGGGGACAGAGAGGCTGATGCTGGGGACAGAGGCTGATGCTGGGAGGAGAGAGGCTGATGCTGGAGACAGAGAGGCTGATGCTGGAGACAGAGAGGCTGATGCTGGAGACAGAGAGGCTGATGCTGGAGACAGAGAGGCTGATGCTGGGAGGAGAGAGGCTGATGCTGGAGACAGAGAGGCTGATGCTGGAGACAGAGAGGCTGATGCTGGAGACAGAGAGGCTGATGCTGGGGACAGAGAGGTTGATGCTGCGGGTAGAGAGGCTGATGCTGGCGCAGCATGGCGGATGGAGCACGTTTGGGAGTGCGCAGCATGGCGGATGGAGCACGTTTGGGAGTGCGCAGCATGGCGAATGGAGCACGTTTGGGAGTGCGCAGCATGGCGAATGGAGCACGTTTGGGAGTGCGCAGGATGGGAGATGGAGCACGATGGGGGGTGCGCAGCATAGGGGATGGAGCACGTTTGGGAGTGCGCAGCATGGCGGATGGAGCACGTTTGGGAGTGCGCAGCATGGGAGATGGAGCACGATGGGGAGTGCGCAGCATGGCGGATGGAGCACGTTTGGGAGTGCGCAGCATGGGGGATGGAGCACGATAGGGAGTGCGCAGCATGGCGGATGGAGCACGTTTGGGAGTGCGCAGCATGGCGGATGGAGCACATTTGGGAGTGCGCAGCATGGGGGATGCAGCACGATGGGGAGTGCGGAGTATGGCGGATGGACCACGTTTGGGAGTGCGCAGCATGGCGGATGGAGCTCGTTTGGGAGTGCGCAGCATGGGGGATGGAGCACGATGGGGGGTGCGCAGCATAGGGGATGGAGCACGATGGGGAGTGCGCTGCATGGGGGATGGAGCACGGTGGGGAGTGCGCAGCATGTCTGATGGAGCACGTTTGGGAGTGCGCAGCATGGGAGATGGAGCGCGATGGGGAGTGCGCAGCATGGCGGATGGAGCACGTTTGGGAGTGCGCAGCCTGGCGGATGGAGCACGTTTGGGAGTGCGCAGCATGGGAGATGGAGCACGATGGGGGGTGCGCAGCATAGGGGATGGAGCACGATGGGGAGTGCGCTGCATGGGGGATGGAGCACGATGGGGAGTGCGCTGCATGGGGGATGGAGCACGATGGGAAGTGCACACCTCCCCCCAACACACACACACACACACTGCACAACACACCACACACACACACTGGGAACTACAAACAACTGCCCTACACAGACACCCACACACACAGACAACGCTGCACACACAAATATACGCACATACCGCACAACACACACACTGCACAAAACATACCTCCCCCAAAACACACCACACACACAAACCGCGCAACACACACACAACGCTACAGACACACAGCGCTCCACAAACAACGCAACACACAAACAACACCGCTCTCACCCCCCATCACACCCAGACAACATCCAGAACATGTACAGCGCCCTACACAAACACTTGGTAACTACACGCAACAACATATATATATATATATATATATATAACAAAAATCATACATGAACTACACAATACGTAAATTCTAGAATACCCGATGCGTAGAATCGGGCCACCTTCTAGTCTTTCATAAGTTCGCTAATTGGAGGATTGTCAAAAATACCTGCCTTTAGCGTCTCCACTATCCATGCTGGAAATTTTCTGCAGATGTAGTCAAACCACCTTCCATTTTTGTTTAATTTATTTACTGTCTAGGAACAGAGTCTACAGAATTACATATGGTCCATTGTGAATTTAATACCTTAATACGTATTTAAATGTGCAAGTATTTGTCACATACCTTACAGACCTTCTGTGAGGAAAAAAACCCAAATACATGTGTGGGCTAAAAAACAAAATATGAAATATTCTTTTCTTCATCGTTCCTTATGGGAGACCCAGACCATGGGTGTATAGCTTCTGCCTCCGGAGGACACACAAAGTACTACACTAAAAAGTGTAGCTCCTCCCTCCGAGCATATACACCCCCTGGATAACCAATTATAGCCAGTTCAATGCTTTGTGTTGCAGGAGGCAGACACACACTTGCATTCTCATCTGATTTTGATTTTTTGGAAAAGAGTTTGAAGAAAAGCGGGTCCAATCCTGGACTCCCGGCATGTCCCTTCTCACCCCACTGTGTCGGCGGTGTTGTTAAGGTTGATTTCAGGGCTGGAGCCCTTCATGCCGTGCTCCTTCACCATCCCCTAGGGCTCTGGCTTGAAGTGGGAGCCAGCACGGTTCTTCCTGCCTTGCAGGAGACCGGTCTCCATCCGCAGCCCCTTTTGGATCCTGCCGGACGGAGCACTCATCCCTCAGGGACCTGGCCCTGCGCCTCACAAGCTAAGTATATGAGACGTGGTTATTGAGGGGTCCCTTGTACTTTATTGTTGGGGAGAGTGTGCTGTGTAACTATGCTGACATTTCCGGCCGGTTCTCTGGTTTTCACCGGAGAACCGCGCCGATGGTGCCTGCTAGCCGGCCGCATTGATAAATTTAGGCCCCGGCTTCACCTGAGGCCTACTTTCGTTTTCACTGCCCCTGCATGCCAATCATGCAGGGGGACAGTGCGGCTCCGCCCAGCGGCTGTTCAGCACAGGGAAGGGACACTCCTCTCTGAGGAAAGATTCCCTCCCCTGTATACCTCCTTTGCCCTCCAGTTCCCGCTCTTTTAGTTGGCCCCGCCCCCTCTCCTTGCTCCGGCTCCATTTTATCAGCGTTCTCCCACTGATTGGAGCTGGCTGCAGCATCTCTCTGGGGGTCCGGCCTGTGGGATCTGGAGGGCACACAAAACGGTCTGGTAAGCCACAACCTCCGGTTGTGGACCTGCTTATATACTCTCTAGGGGCCATTCTAGCTCAGAACCCCCACTTCAGCAGCATGTCTCACACAAGGAGCAAGGCTGCAAGGCTGTACTCAATATGCACTGCATGTAAGCTCGTACCTGAACCGAGCACATATCCACATTGTGATGCCTGCTCTAACATGGTGGTGCCTCAGCCTGAGGTCTCACACCCAGTGGTACCTCCGGCTGCTTCGGCTCCGGTGGCTGAACCCCCGGCTTGGGTAGAATCCTTCTCTAAGTCTATCTCCCAGTCCTTTGCTGACTCCATGGGCCAGCTGTCCCGGTCTCTGCTGAGCATGCATCAGCCCCCTTCACAGGGTGCCCCTGCTGCTATGGTTCGCTCAGCAGAGCTCGCAGAGGATTCTTCATCTGGTCCCAGACCCCGTCCTCCTAAAAGACGCAGGGGCTCCTCTCCTTCCTCGTCCCGCGGCTCTGATTCACGAGCTGAATCGCAGGACGAGGAGGATGCTTTTACTGTGGGCTCGGACGCTACCTCCATGTGCCCCATTGATCTCACCGAGGGTGATGCAGATGTTAGTGATTTGATTGCGTCCATTAATTCTGTACTGGACCTCAATCCACCAGTATCAGAGGAACAACCCTCTCTGGTAGAAAAACACCAGTTTACCTCACCTAAGAGAGCAAGGAGTGTGTTCTTTAACCACTCCAGTTTTCAGGCCACTGTGACCAAGCCCAGGGCCTGTCCTGACAAACGCTTCCCAAAGCGTAGTTCTGATGACCGTTTTCCCTTTCCACCAGAGGTGGTCAAGGAGTGGGCTCATTCACCAAAGGTAGACCCTCCGGTGTCTAGAATCTCAGCCCGGACAGTTGTATCTGTGGCTGATGGCACCTCACTTAAGGATTCCACTGACCGCCAGGTTGACCTTCTGGCCAAATCTGTATATGAAGCGGCAGGGGCCTCGTTCTCCCCATCTTTTGCAGCAGTGTGGGCTCTTAAAGCCGTCTCTGCTTCTCTGGAGGAGATGCATTCCCTCACCAGGGACTCTATGCCCGAAATGGTTGCCTTCACTTCCCAGGCTTCAGCCTTTTCATCCTATGCCATGTCTGCCATTCTGGAGGCTTCTCACCGCACGGCGGTGGCTTCGGCTAATTCCCTCGCTATCCGCAGGATCTTGTGGCTTCGAGACTGGAAAGCAGACGCTTTTTCCAAGAAGTACCTTGCTGGGCTCCCATTTGCTGGGCCCCAGCTGTTCGGCGAACAACTGGATGAAATTATTAAGGAGGCTACTGGCGGGAAGAGTACTTCCTTGCCACAGACTAAAACCAGGAAACCTGTCCAGGGCAGGAACCAGTCGAGGTTTCGTTCCTTTCGTTCCTCTAACTGGTCATTCTCTAAGCCCTCGGCCTCGTCCACTAACTCAGCCAAGGACCGAAAACCCAGCTGGCGCACGAGGCCGCGTCCTCAAAAGGCCGCAGGAGCCGCTGCCACTAAGGCAGCCTCCTCTTGACTATCTGGCCGCGCCAGCAACGTCCTTGGTCGGTGGCAGGCTCTCCCACTTTGGCGACGTGTGGTTTCAACACGTCTCCGATCAGTGGGTGCGGGATATAATCTCCCACGGCTACAGGATAGAATTCTCTTCCAGCCCGCCAAACAGATTTTTTCTGTCCACTCCCCCCTGCTCCAAGGCCGCCGCCTTCTCTCAGGCCGTGGCATCCTTGCAGGCCAGCGGAGTAATTGTACCGGTTCCCGCCCGGGAACGGGTCAGGGGTTTCTACTCAAATCTCTTCCTAGTCCCCAAGAAGGACGGTTCCTTCCGGCCCATCCTGGATCTCAAGCTTCTCAACAAGCATGTTCAGGTGCGGCACTTTCGCATGGAATCTCTGCGATCAGTCATTGCCTCAATGACCCAAGGAGATTTTCTAGCATCCATCGACATCAGAGATGCTTATTTGCATGTGCCAATTGCAGTTTCACACCAGCGTTGGCTACGTTTTGCAATCGGAGAGGAACATTTCCAATTCGTGGCTCTCCCCTTCGGGTTAGCCACGGCCCCTCGAGTATTCACCAAGGTCATGGCAGCAGTGGTTGCGGTTCTGCACCTCCAGGGGTTGGCAGTGATTCCTTACCTGGACGACCTTCTGGTCAAGGCTTCATCCAGTGCAGACTGTCAGCGGAGTGTCTCGCTCACTCTCGCCACTCTAGTCCAGTTTGGGTGGCTTGTCAATCTACCCAAGTTTACTCTGACTCCGACCCAGAGTCTTACGTACCTGGGGATGCAGTTCGAGACTTTGACTAAGGGCAGCTTTACAAGTGCCGGCAAACAGCAGTCCCTTCATCTGGCGGTGCACTCTTTGCTGAGGTCTCGCCGTCACTCCATCAGGCACCTAATGCAGGTGCTGGGTCAGATGGTGGCGTCAATGGAAGCGGTTCCATTTGCCCAGTTCCATCTGCGTCCTCTGCAGCTGGACATTCTCCGCTGTTGGGACAAGCGGACTTACTCCTTGCACAGGGTGGTAGCTCTGTCGCCACAGACCAGGGGCTCCCTTCAGTGGTGGCTTCGGCCCCTCTCTCTGTCTCAGGGACTGGCAATGTTGGAGGTTCAACGCATCCTTCAGTGGACGGAGGACTCCAAGTCCTCCATATCCGCAGTCCACATCCCAGGCGTGGAAAACTGGGAGGCAGATTATCTCAGCCGCCAAACCGTGGACAGCGGCGAGTGGGCTCTGCATCCGGCAGTGTTTCGGACAATCTGCCGCAAGTGGGGCACTCCGGAAGTGGATCTAATGGCATCCCGGCACAACAACAAGGTTCCGGTTTACGTGGCTCGCTCCCACGATCCCCAGGCCATTGCAGCGGACGCGCTGGTTCAGGATTGGTCCCAGTTTCGGCTGTCTTACATGTTTCCCCCTCTAGCTCTCTTGCCCAGAGTCCTGCGCAAGATCAGAATGGAGGGCCGTCGGGTCATCCTCATTGCTCCAGACTGGCCCAGGTGAGCTTGGTACCCAGACCTGCTCCATCTGTCCGTAGAGGTGCCGTGGCATCTTCCGGACCGTCCAGACCTTCTCTCACAAGGTCCGTTTTTCCGCCAGAATTCTGCGGCTCTCAGATTGACGGCGTGGCTCTTGACGACTTCTGGTATCCCTCCTGAAGTCATTTCCACTATAACTCAGGCCCGTAAGTCTTCCTCGGCCAAAATCTATCACAGGACTTGGAAGATTTTCCTGTCCTGGTGTCGCTCTTCCGGCCATGCTCCTTGGTCTTTTTCTCTGCCGACCCTCCTGTCCTTTCTACAGTCCGGTCTGCAGCTAGGACTATCCCTCAATTCCCTCAAGGGACAGGTCTCGGCTCTGTCAGTATTGTTCCAGCGGCGTATCGCCCGGCTGGCTCAGCTGCGCACCTTCATGCAGGGCGCATCTCCTATCATTCCGCCTTACCGGCGGCCTTTGGATCCCTGGGACCTTAATCTGGTCCTCACGGCCTTGCAGAAACCCCCTTTTGAGCCACTTAGGGAGGTTTCTTTGTCCCGTCTGTCACAGAAAGTGGTCTTTCTAGTGGCCATAACTTCCCTCAGGAGAGTCTCTGATTTGGCTGCTCTCTCTTCGGAGTCACCTTTTTTGGTTTTTCATCAAGACAAGGTGGTTCTCCGTCCGACTCAGGAAGAAAGTCCGAAGGTGGTATCTCCTTTCCACCTTAACCAGGATATTTCCCTGCCTTCCTTTTGTCCGGCTCCTGTTCATCGCTTTGAAAAAGTGTTGCATACTCTGGATCTGGTGCGGGCACTCCGGATCTATGTGTCTCGCACCGCTGCTCTTAGGCGGTGCACCTCTCTTTTTGTGCTGACCTCAGTTCGGCGTAAGGGCCTCTCGGCTTCTAAGCCGACCCTAGCTCGTTGGATTAGGTCGGCCATTTCCGATGCCTACCAGAGTTTTCTTCATAGTGTGTTATACAACATTCTATCCCCCTCTTTTTTTTGCTTGGATCTGCACTCTCCCCATTTGGCACAGGTGATTTTAATCAGCAGGAGACTGCAAGAGGGGTCAGCTTTTTGCTCCCAGTCCACATATGGGAGCCAGTGGGAGGTGAGTGTACAGCTCCTCTCACTGTGTGCTGGTGCTGTGTGGAGGCTGCTGTTGTGGTGGTTTCGTGACAGTGGAGCAGTGCGGCCTGGAGCCTTGGGGGCTTCGCCTTGCAGCATGGGTGCTGTGAGGCACCAGGTCGCCCGCTCTGGTGGCGCTTTGTCGCTGCGGCGGTGGTCAGTGCACAGTGCCGCACAAAAAGGTCAGGTTAGGGACCCACTTAAGAGGTTTGCCGTGACGTGGCAGTGGGCTTAATACAATCTGATCAGAATGGTAACAAAGAACCTCATGTTCTATTTAATATTTTGCCTAGCGGCTTTAGATCATTGTATTTTTGGGATGTGCGATCCATGTCTTTTTTCTTCATAGTGTGTTACACCAATATGTGTTTACCATAGACCACAGGATAAATGGGAACTAATCCAAAATGTTCTGTACTAAAATCGCCACCAAATAGCATTCAACTGAACCCACAAAAACACAAGCCCCCACTCAGACCCATCATTAGTTAAAGGAAATATATGGGGCTTCCACGTTATTGGTAGCACAAAGGCTCTCACGTGCTATGGCTCCTCCCTCAAAAAATAAATCCACCAAAATCTGCACTCCCAAATGCCGCCTCTCTCTTCTCTATGCCACAATGTGGCTACACCACAGTTAGCATCCACATGTTTGGCATTGTTGTAGTGAGGAGAGCCCACTTAAATGGACAGAGTGCAGGTTTACAGAAGCACGAGTTGGGCACTAAAATGTCCTGGGCACAACAAGGACTTATTTACAATTTTTAATTTTGCAATATTCACTGCGTTTGACACCATGGGTGTTTTCCAGAGACTAAAGGCCGCTTTATACGCTGCGATATCGATACCGATATCGCTAGTGTGGGTACCCGCCCCCATCTGTTGTTCGACACGGGCAAATCGCTGCCCGTGGCGCACAACATCGCCCAGACCTGTCACACATACTTACCTGCCTAGCGACGTCACTGTGGCCAGCGATCCGCCTCCTTTCTAAGGGGGCGGTTCGTTCAGCGTCACAGCGACGTCACAGCAGCGTCACTGAACCGCCGCCCAAAAGAAGCGGAGGGGCGGAGATGAGTGGGACGTAACATCCCGCCCACCTCCTTCCTTCCGCATTGCGGCCGGGAGGCAGGTAAGGAGAGCTTCCTCGTTCCTGCGGTGTCACACATAGCGATTTGTGCTGCCGCAGGAAGAAGGAACAACATCGTACCTGCTGCAGCAACGATAATAGAGAATGGACCCCCATGTCACCGATGAGCGATTTTGCACATTTTTGCGATGATGCAAAATCGCTCTTAGGTGTCACACGCAACAACATCGCTAATGCGGCCGGATGTGCGTCACAAATTCCGTGACCCCAACGACTCTGCATTAGCGATGTCGTAGCGTGTAAAGCCCCTTTTATTCACCACTATACCCATAGATAAATTCCCAGAGGGGTAAAATTTCCAAAATTTGGTCAATTGAGGGGGATTTCTTCTGTTCTGGCACTTTGGGGCTTTGCAAATTTACTCCACAAACTACTCTAAGGCTATGTGCCCACGGGAGATTAAACCTGCGGATATATCCGCAGGTACGTCCGCAGGTTTCCCGCAGCTGCTCGCCGGAATCCGGAGCTATTTTTAGCTGCTGTAGTACAGCAAAATATCTGTGGACATTCATGCGGCTTACCTGTGGAAGTCCCGGCCCTATCTCCATAGTGGAGGGCTGGGATTTCCGCAGGTAATTCCGCAGAAATAATTGACATGCAATAACGTGCGGCTGCAGGACATCCGCAGCATGTTCCGCAGCCGCAAGTATCCACAGCATGGACACAGCACTCCCCGTGTCCCATTGGATAACATGGGGAGTGTCTGTACATGCTGAAACCTGCGGATTTATCTGGAAAAGCCGCGGATTTTCCGCAGATAAATCCAATCGTGCATAACCCGCCCGGATATTATCTGGAGAGGTGCACACATCAATCAAAAAGTGGATTAATTTTCAAACTTCATAAACTTGGATTTCACAGCCTAAACACCCGAGCTGCCCCCTGATGGTATGTACAGCCTGTGCCTGATAGTGCCAGTACTGCACTGGCTGCAGCTTATACACGAAAATCCTGATGTTTGGTTCACTTTGAAAATTAGCAAAATTTTCACCAAATTTCGATAATTTCACAAATGAATGCAAAAAATATTGGCCAAAATTTACAACTATCATGAAGTACAATATATCACGAAAAAACAATCTCAGAATCACTGGGATTCGTTGAAGAGTTCCAGTGTTATAACCTCATAAAGTGACACTGGTCAGAATTACAAAAAATGGCCCAGTCATTAAGGTGAACACAGGCTGGAGGGTGAAGGGGTGAAAATATAAGCGCAATTCTTACTCGGTAAGCATAGATGATTAAGGACCCTTGCAGTCTGAAACACGTAAGAATTGTGCTTATATTTTAACGTGTGTTTTTTTAAACAATTAAAATAAATGGACTTTTAAAGATTTTGTGGAGCAGGATTCGATGCTGGAATTTTATTTTCACCATTGCTTATATTTCTGTTTACATACCTGCTCATACAGACAGGAGGGGGTTGATCCTACTGAGATATCTTTTAAAGGACTAAAGGGAATGTATCCTCAGAAAATCACATTCTGTAACTTAATCGTTCATGTATGGGGAGAGGGCAGTAATTTGCTGTTAAATATTGAAAAAAAAAAAGCTCAACAGCACATCCAGTAGGTGTGAACAGGTGCAGGCTGAAAATTCAACAACATTACAAAATATATGCAACAGCACTCTAAAAAGCTAAAATATGCAAACATTGAATATAGGAATTTTGGTAGTGCATTCCTGCTATTGGAAAAAAAACATGGTTTACATACAAATTGGCCAATTTCATGTAAGCCCAACAGCCAATGACAAGGCGTATTTCTCATTTTTGAGCAATGTTTCAATTCCACATGCCCGATCCTTCTCTCCGCCATCCTTCCCATACACATTAGATGGTCGTCTGGTACGGCCAGGGGGGGAAACTTTACTTTAACACTTTTTATGAGGTTGAAAGGTCTGTTTAGTCTTTGCTCATGTTTACCATTAAACCTTTATCATGAGCCATTCTAAAGGGTATTTGCTGACATGATTCAAAGATTTAGATAAGACTTTGGTGTGTTTTTAGTGCACTTTAGCTGGATGTTTAAAGCTTGTTTAAAGGTCAGTTGGTTTTCATGGGTAATTGTCTAATGAAATAAGAATTTTCTCTAAAATAAAGAAAAGAATTATAAGTAAATATAAAGACAACCAGAAATGCCCGACGGAGGGTCTCCTCATAGACATGTATGCTCGGCTCAGTCAACTACGCACTATTTTACTGGTGACAATGGAAACTTCAGGCACATGTTCATACTGTTTCTTTTATTGCTTTTCAACTGGAAGACTCCAAGGTGCTCTGCCCTATGGGTGTATTCATACAGTGATATCTTTTTGCAGCAATGTGACCCTGATATGTGTGCCTATACCATGTAGTTGCTTAATACCAGTGGCAATAATAAAACATTTTGGCCTATAGTCTATACAGGTTTTGGTATACCAAATCAACTCACTGCATGGAGACTGCCACATAAGATGCCACATCAAGCTGCATCTGTAAAACAGATACAGAAGCAGCGAAGTAACATGGTGGCTCAGTGGTTAGAGCTGTAGTTGCAGCGTTGGTGTCCTGGGATTGCATCCCACTAAGGACAACATGTGCAAGTAGTTTGTATGTTCTCCCTAAGTTTCCATGGGTTTCCCCCGGGTGCTCCGGTTTCCTCCCACACTCCAAAGATATACTGATAGAGGATTTAGATTGTGAGCCCCAATGGGGACAGAGATGTTTTAAGGCCCCGTCACACACAGAGATAAATCTTTGGCAGATCTGTGGTTGCAGTGAAATCATGGACATATTGTTCCATTTGTACACAGCCACAAACCTGGCACTGATTGTCCACAATTTCACTGCAACCACAGATCTGCCGCAGATTTATCTCTGTGTGTGACAGAGCCTTAAGTCTGTAATAGAGCTATATAAGCATATACAAGCGCATCTCAATAATTAGCATATCATCAAAAAGTTAATTTATTTCAGTAATTCAATACAAAAAGTGAAACATATATTATATGGAGTCATTACATACAGAGGGATCTATTCCTATATATTATTTAGAGTCATTACACACAGAGGGATCTATTCCTATATATTATATGGAGTCATTACACACAGAGGGATCTATTTCTATATATTATATGGAGTCATTACACACAGAGGGATCTATTCCTATATATTATATGGAGTCATTGCACACAGAGGGATCTATTTCTATATATTATATGGAGTCATTACACACAGAGGGATCTATTCCTATATATTATTTAGAGTCATTACACACAGAGGGATCTATTCCTATATATTATTTAGAGTCATTACACACAGAGGGATCTATTCCTATATATTATTTAGAGTCATTACACACAGAGGGATCTATTCCTATATATTATTTAGAGTCATTACACACAGAGGGATCTATTCCTATATATTATTTAGAGTCATTACACACAGAGGGATCTATTCCTATATATTATTTAGAGTCATTACACACAGAGGGATCTATTCCTATATATTATTTAGAGTCATTACACACAGAGGGATCTATTCCTATATATTATTTAGAGTCATTACACACAGAGGGATCTATTCCTATATATTATTTGGAGTCATTACACACAGAGGGATCTATTCCTATATATTATATGGAGTCATTACACACAGAGGGATCTATTCCTATATATTATATGGAGTCATTACACACAGAGGGATCTATTCCTATATATTATTTAGAGTCATTACACACAGAGGGATCTATTCCTATATATTATTTAGAGTCATTACACACAGAGGGATCTATTCCTATATATTATTTAGAGTCATTACACACAGAGGGATCTATTCCTATATATTATATGGAGTCATTACACACAGAGGGATCTATTCCTATATATTATTTAGTCATTACACACAGAGGGATCTATTCCTATATATTATTTAGTCATTACACACAGAGGGATCTATTCCTATATATTATTTAGTCATTACACACAGAGGGATCTATTCCTATATATTATTTAGAGTCATTACACACAGAGGGATCTATTCCTATATATTATATAGTCATTACACACAGAGGGATCTATTCCTATATATTATAATAGAGTCATTACACACAGAGGGATCTATTCCTATATATTATAATAGAGTCATTACACACAGAGGGATCTATTCCTATATATTATAATAGAGTCATTACACACAGAGGGATCTATTTCTATATATTATATGGAGTCATTACACACAGAGGGATCTATTTCTATATATTATATGGAGTCATTACACACAGAGGGATCTATTCCTATATATTATATGGAGTCATTGCACACAGAGGGATCTATTTCTATATATTATATGGAGTCATTACACACAGAGGGATCTATTTCTATATATTATATGGAGTCATTACACACAGAGGGATCTATTCCTATATATTATATGGAGTCATTACACACAGAGGGATCTATTCCTATATATAAGGCCTGTTTCACACGTCAGTGATTCTGGTACGTTTGTGCTTTTTTTTTAAACGTACCAGAATCACTGACATACGCAGTGCTTTTAAAATAAAAAGCATTTTTACTCACCCGGCTCCAGCGGTCCTCTGCAGCCCGTGAGCCGGCTCATTACTGTCGCGCATATTCATGATGCACGACACAGCCGACCCGGAAGCAGCTGCTGCGGGGGTCAGCGCCGGCCGGATGCTGCACCGCGGGAGCGATCAGCACCATGGAGAGCGGGAGTGCGTACAGGTGAGTTAATCTCTAAGTGCAAACACGGGCCACGGAGAACGGAGCCCGGATTGCACTTAGACAACCCACGTGTGCCGTAATTCACGGCACACGGAGGGACATGTGCGTGTTTTACACGCCAGTGAAAAACGTCAGTGTTTTTCACTGACGTGTGAAACGGGCCTTATATGGAGTCATTACACACAGAGGGATCTATTCCTATATATTATTTAGAGTCATTACACACAGAGGGATCTATTCCTATATATTATATAGAGTCATTACACACAGCGGGATCTATTTCATGTGTTTATTTCTGTTAATGTTGATGATTTTGGCTTACAACCAATGAAAACCTAAAAGTCATTATCTCAGAAAATTAGAATATTATATAAGACCAACTGAAAAAATTATTTTACACAGAAATGTTGGCGCCTTCTGAAACGTCTGTACAGTAAATGCCTCAATACTTGGTTGTGGATTCTTTTACATGAATTACTGCATCAATGCGGCGTGGCATGGAGGTGATCAGCCTGTGGCACTGCTGAGGTGTTATGGAAGCCCAGGTTGCTTTGACACTTGTAGCCCATGTCCTGGATACGTCTGTGTGTGGTGGATCTTGAAGCACTGACTCCAGCAGTGTCCACTCCTTGTGAATGTCCTCCAAATTTTTGAATGGGCTTTTCTACACAATCTTATCAAGGCTATAGTTATCCCAGTTGCTGGTGCACCTTTTCCTACAACACTTTTTCCTTCCACTCAGCCTTCCATTAATATACTTGGATACAGCACTGCCATACTTGGAGCCAGCTTCTTTAGCAATGATCTTTTGTGGCTTACCCTCCTTGTGGAGTGTGTCAGTGACTGCCTTCTGGACATCTGCTAAGTCAGCAGTCTTCCCCATGATTGTGTAGCCTACTGAACCAGACTAAGGGACCATTTTAAACACTTAGGAAGCCTTTGCAGGTGTTTTGTGGTAATTTTTCTAATTTTCTAAGATGACTTTTGGGTTTTCATTGGCTGTAAGCCATAATCACCCACATTAATAGAAATAAACACTTGAAATAGATCCCTCTGTGTGTAATCACTTTATATAATATATGCATTTCCCTTTTTGTATTGAATTACTTTTGACTTTTTCAGGATATTCTAATTTATTGAGATGCACCTGTATGTATGCATATATGGAAGGAAAAGAAAAATTGACAAGAGATTTCAACGCAAGATTGTGCGGATGGTGGATAAAGAACCTCGACTAACATCCAAACAAGTTCAAGCTGCCCTGCAGTCCGAGGGTACAACAGTGTCAACCCGTACTATCCGTCGGTGTCTGAATGAAAAGGGACTGTATGGTAGGATACCCAGGAAGACCCTACTTCTTACCCCGAGACATAAAAAAGCCAGGCTGGAGTTTTCCAAAACTTACCTGAGAAAGCCTAAAATGTTTTGGAAGAATGTTCTCTGGTCAGATGAGACAAAAGTAGAGCTTTTTGGGAAAAGCCATCAACATAGAGTTTACAGGAAAAAAAAAGAGGTATTCAAAGAAAAGAACACGGTCCCTACAGTCAAACATGGCGGAGGTTCTCTGATGTTTTCGGGTTGCTTTGCTGCCTCTGGCACTGGACTGCTTGACTGTGTGCATGGCATTATGAAGTCTGAAGACAACCAACAAATTTTGAAGCATAATGTAGGGCCCCGTGTGAGAAAGCTGGGTCTTCCTCAGAGGTCATGGGTCTTCCAGCAGGACAATGACCCATAACACACTTCAAAAAGCACTAGAAAATGGTTTGATAGAAAGCACTGGAGACTACTAAAGTGGCCAGCAATGAGTCCAGACCTGAATCCCATAGAACACCTGTGGAGAGATCTCAAAATGGCAGTTTGGAGAAGGCACCCTTCAAATCTCAGGGACCTGGAGCAGTTTGCCAAAGAAGAATGGTCTAAAATTCCAGCAGAGCATTGTAAGAAACTCATTGATGGTTACCGGAAGCGGTTTTTCGCACTTATTTTGGCTAAAGGTTGTGCAACCAAGTATTAGGCTAATGCCGGCGTTACACGGTACGATCTATCGTGCGATCGCACGAGCGATTGTACCCGCCCCGTCGTTTGTGCGTCACGGGCAATTAGTTGCCTGTGTCGCACAAAGTTGTTAACCCCCTGTCACACGCACTTACCTTCCGGACGACCTCGCTGTGGGCGGCGAACATCCACTTCCAGAAGGGGGTGGGACGTTTGGCGTCACAGCAACGTCACACAGCTGCCGTCCAATAGAAGCGGAGGGGCGGAGGTGAGCGGGATGTAACATCCCGCCCACCTCCTCCTTCCGCATTGCCGGAGGGACGCAGGTAAGCTGTGTTCATCATTCCCAGGGTGTCACACGGA
The DNA here is from genome assembly GCF_048569485.1 of Anomaloglossus baeobatrachus. Lineage (NCBI taxonomy): Eukaryota > Metazoa > Chordata > Amphibia > Anura > Aromobatidae > Anomaloglossus > Anomaloglossus baeobatrachus. The sequence goes on along the minus strand of NC_134356.1, from coordinate 616,339,089 downwards.
GCGACGTGTGCTGCCCCGGGAACGATGAACAACCGGCGCACAGAAGATGAAACGACTTTTTGAAAATGAGCGACGTGTCAACGAGCAACGATAAGGTGAGTATTTTTGCTCGTTAACCGTCGCTCGTAGCTGTCACACGCTACAATATGTCAAACGATGCCGGATGTGTGTCACTTACGACGTGACCTCGCCGACATATCGCCCGATATATCGTACCGTATGACGCCGGCATTAGGGTGCCAATACTTTTGTCTGGCCCATTTTTGGAGTTTTGTGTGAAATGATCAATGATTTGATTTTTGTTTCATTCTCTTTTGTGTTTTTTTCATTGCAAGCAAAATAAATGAAGATAATAATACCAAAGAATTTGTGATTGCAATCATTTTCAAGAAGAAACTGAGTATTATCTGACAGAATTGCAGGGGTGCCAAAACTTCTGGCCAGCACTGTACAGAGAAAAAATAAAACAACCATCAAACTGATACATCTGTCAAGCTGAGAGATCCAGGACAAGAGCACCTTTCAAGGTATGACAGAAAGTGGCCTCTTAATGCTATGATGAAAGATATTTTCGATGTCCATGACCTCTGATTTGAACTTTTCTACTATCTTATACTAGTCCACATCTGTGCTAAAATGACTCATGCAATTACATCAACTTCACTTATCACTGAATGACAGCTTACTTCCTATTTTGTGGATAAGGAGAGAGCTGTCAATTAGTGGTTGATGAGAAGGGTTTAATATCCCGGACTGAGCAATGGGCACCCCAGCCATACAGGGTGGTATCGATCGCGGTCACAGAGAACATGAAAGGGTCCATGCTGGAGGTGGGCCCACCGACCCCAGTGCCTACTTTAGCTGGATGTACGTCCAAGGAGACACATTCTGCTGATGTACATTAGGGCACAGAGATCTCTTGAGTCACTGCACCGCAATACACACTACTGGACAATCAGAGGCTGGCACCTGCTGTCGGTGCGCCAGGCATTTTCGTCAGATAGCAGTGACTTCATGGGTTCCCATAGTAGCCACGCCAATGACAGCTGCCGGTCACATGTTGTGGGAGTGGGGGTAGGTGAAAAGAATGTGTTTTTCCAGGACGCCACATGACAGCACATCAGGAGTTGCACCTTTGACCTCTACAGGGACAGGAACGCAAGAGGTTAAAAGCTCCTCCCCTTCCCATCTCCTCATTGTTTTTCCTGTCCCTGTACAGGATAGACACATTCGTACCGTCGGGATGTACGGGGCCCAGGCGGATCGGGGGGACTCGCTCTCTCCTTCCATCCTGTCAAGCAGCCCCTGGCCAACACCTCTCAAGGAGAGGTCCCTCAGCCGGCCGGTGGAGCAGGAGTTCCCGGCACCAGCCGCTTCCCTCAGGTGAGGGCTCTCAGCGTCCCACTGTCTGCCGCTTGCAGGAGGCACTTCCGGGTCTGCGCATAGCGTGCGTTCCAGGCTGGCACGCATGCTGACGCATGCACAGTAGTAGGACGGGCTTCCGCATTTCTGGGTAGGGAACATGGCGGCTTCCCGGGAGGCGGCGTGCGCTCCAGAACGGTGCTCAGGAGGCGGGAATGGGACGTGGCGTCACCCACACAGGTAAATAAAACCTCCGGGTTCTTCATAAGATGATTGTATCACACATTGCTGCGGTGTTGTCATAATGGACGAGGATGACAGGTCAGAAGCCAAATCCCCTGAGAGGTCCCAGGATCATGTGAGTGCCGATGCAGAGCGGTTCCCCAATAGTGGAAGTAGTGGGGTCAGCTCTTGTCTGTACCTTCTGTTTTTCAGGACTCTTCCACTGCACGCACTGGCAACATCCCTCTAAGAGCTGTTCGGAAATCAGTCAAAATTAAAAAGTGCGCAGTTTGCAATTTAAGGCTTTCAGACTCCTGCACTAAACAACTCTGCGACTCCTGTATTGCTAGGTTGGTTTCGGATGAGAAAAAATCCCTCCTGACTGATATGAGGGCGATGATCCGGGAAGAAGTGCAGTCTGTTATTGCCGGTACATCGTCCCCGCTGGCCTGTAGGGACGCACCACGTAAGCGACAGAGACCTGACATGGAGGTCTCTTCAGAGGAGGAGGAGCTTTCCTATGACTCTGACTCACAGTTGGAAGATGAGGCGATAGGCCCGGCTCCGGAGGAGGGACGGCGTTACCTCTTTTCCTCCAGTGATACAGATGACCTCCTTAGGGCGGTCAGAAAAACTATGATGGTAGAAGAGCAGGAACAACCTCGATCGGTCCAGGATGAGATGTTCGGGGGGCTCCGGTCACAACGCCATAGAGTGTTCCCAGTAAATCAGCATGTCCAGGCGATGATCATGGAGGAATGGCAGGAGTCTGAAAGGAAGTTGGTGATTCCCAGAGACTTCCGTAATCGCCTTCCCTTCGAACCAGATGACATTAAGGAATGGGAGGACGTCCCAAAAAATTGACGTTCCGGTGGCTAAAGTGGCTAGGAAAACTGCTATCCCCTTTGAGGACTCTTCTGGGCTTAAGTACCCTATGGACAGAAAAGCTGACGGCCTCCTAAAGAAGGCGTGGGAAGCTTCAGCGACCACGATCAAGACTAACATTGTGGCAACCTCGGTGGCCAGGTCCATGTCCAGGTGGCTGGATGACCTGGACACTCTGGTTCAGGAAAGGGCACCCAGGGATACTGTCCTAGAGTCCATAGTCCTCCTGAAACTGGCCACAGGATTCATGGCAGACGCATATTAGGTTTTCTGCCTGTAATGAGGCGTTGACTAATTCTGCTCGTCGCGCCATCTGCTTAAAAACTTGGTCAGGGGATAGCGCCTCTAAAAACAAATTGTGCTCCATTCCATTCTCTGGCATTAGAGTTTTTTGTCCCGCATTAGATGACATCCATGAGAAGGCGTCGGATAAAAATGGGGGATTTCCCGAGGATAGACCTCGTCGGGGGCCCCCCTCCCGTCGCTATCGACCCTTTCGGGACCCTGACTATAAAGGCAAGGGTAAATCGGGTAGATGGAGCTATTACAAGGGAGGTAAAGATAGGAACCCCCCCTTTGACTCCAGAAAAAAACTGGATCGATCTTGACGCCAGAACGGTTGGTGGCCGTCTGGAACGGTTCCAGAAGGAGTGGAAAAACATCACGTCCAATCTTTGGGTCCTCCAGGTGGTGTCACAAGGGCTCCAGATAGAATTTGCTCGGGTCCCTCCCGACCGCTTTCTTCTCACGAAATTTCGGTCTCCCACTTTGTCCAACCGTCTCTGGTTCGAGGTCAACGCCTTGTTACTCACTCAGGCCATATGTCCTGTTCCTCTCCAGGAACGGTTTCGGGGTCACTATTCCATTCTCTTTACGGTCCTAAAACCGTCGGGCGCGGTTCGCACTATTATCAATCTAAAACCTCTAAACCGCTTTGTCCACTACAAGAGATTCCGTATGGAATCCATCAAATCGACCATTCCTCTCATAAATCACCACTCCGTTATGGTCACAATAGATTTAACAAACGCTTACTATCACGTAGCCATTCATCGCAACTGCCAGAAATTTCTACGGTTTGCCGTAGAGAGACGGGGGAAAAAATCTATCATTACCAGTTCCGGTGCCTTCCCTTTGGCCTTTCCTCCGCTCCCAGAGCCTTTACAAAAATAATGACAGAAGTGGTCGCCCACCTCAGGACGCAAGACGTCAGCATTGTTCCCTACTTGGACGACCTGCTCTTGATCGCGGACACGCCGGCAGAGTTATCTCGGAAGGTGACAGTCGATCTTGCCCAACTCCAACAACTTGGCTGGCTGGTGAATGCTGCCAAGTCCAACTTGCTGGCGGAATCCAAAAAGGTCTTCCTCAAGATCCTTCTGGACTCGGATGCAAGGATGTCTTTTTTGCCAGCTCAGAAGTTGGAATCTCTTCAGGCCAGAATGAGGTCCTTCATCCATCAGCGGACATGCACGGTTCAAGAGGCAATGAGGGTGTTAGGATTGATGACATTGTGTATACCGTGTGTCCGATGGAGCCAATTTCATTCCAGACGCCTTCAGAGTCTGGTGCTTTCCACTCCGGTAGGACGTCGCTGTTCCATAACCAACAGGTCCACTTTAAACAGCAAGTTGTCCCTGCCACTTCACCTACGGCGTTCTCTGACATGGTGGATGGACCTCGCACACCTCTCACAGGGTGTTCATTGGGACTCCTCGCCCTCTCTTACGCTCATCACAGACGCCAGCCAAACTGGTTGGGGGGCGCACATGGGCTCCCAGTACTTCCAGGGCACTTGGCTGGGCCAGATGGCAACACAGTCCTCCAACTTTAGGGAGTTGAGCGCGGTCTGGCAGGTTCTCCGCCAACAACAGCACTTGTTCCGGCATCATCACCTCCGCATGCTCTCGGACAACGTCACGACGGTGGCCTTCCTCAGACACCAAGGGGGGCCCAGACATCCGCAGCTACAGGCATTGTCACAGACTATCTTCCACTGGGCCGAAGTCTCCGTGCTATTGGTCTCGGCAATCCATCTGAAGGGCTCGGACAACGCCCTAGCGGATTATCTCAGCAGACACAAGGTGGATCCGGCAGGTTGGGTTTTGAACAACTCAGTGTTCCAGTCTCTGGTCACCAGGTGGGGGACTCCTCGGTGGGATCTGTTCGTCTGCAGGAGCAACACGAAGGCCGAGAAGTTCTTCTCCCTCGACCCCAGGGACCGCCCGACCGCGGTGGATGCAATGTCACAAACCTGGGACATTGATCTGGCATATGCGTTTCCTCCTCTTCCCTTGCTTCCCAGGGTTCTCCGGAAGATCCAGCAGGACGGAAGCAGAGTCATCTTGATTGTCCCGTACTGGCCGAGGAGGAGCTGGTTTTCTCTCCTTCAGACTCTTGCAGTGGACGCACGCATGTTGCTTCCACTACGGGAGGATCTCCTCAGCCAGGGCCCAGTATTCCACCACGATCTCTTCCATCTTCATCTGTCGGCTTGGATCCTGAAGGGAGGTTCCTGAATAAGAAGGGTTTATCCATGGCTGTTATTTCTACTCTGCAGGCCAGCAGGAAGCCTGTGACCCAGTCCATCTACCGGCGAATCTGGGCGAGGTTTTGTAGTTTCCTGGGGGAAGAACCGGTGGATAGTGCTCATCCTGATATCCCTCGCATCCTTGAATTTTTGAAGTCGGGGTTTCGCCAGGGTCTGAAGCCCAGTACGCTCTGGGTCCAAATCTCGGCGCTCAGTGTTGTTTTTTTTTACACCTCCCTTGCCTCCAATCCATGGATCATGCGTTTTGTCAAGGGCATCCAGAGGCTCCGTCCCATCATTCGCTCCACAGTGCCACCTTGGGATCTGGAACTGGTTCTCACTGCTCTATGTGATGCGTCCTTTGAACCGCTGGCGACATTGCCTTTTCCGTTGTTATCCTTCAAGACGGCCTTCCTGGTGGCCATTACTATGGCTAAGCGGATTGGCGAAATGCAAGCATTGTCCATTCACCCTCCGTATTTTCAGGTCCTGAATGACAGAATCATTTTGAAGCTCGATCCCACGTTCCAGCCCAAGGTAGTCTCGTCAACCCATTTCGCACAGGAGGTGGTGCTACCATCATTCTGTTCCAACCATTCCAACCGGACCGAAGAACACCTTCACTCCTTGGATGTCCGACGAGCTGTCTTGGCTTATCTGGAGGCTACCCGGAGCTGGCGGATAGATTCTACCCTGTTTGTGCAGTTTGTGGGCCGGAACCGGGGTAGGCGGTGTCTAAGACAACACTGTCTGAGTGGGTTAGGTCTGCTATCACCTCTGCCTACCAGTCTGCCAGTAGGGATCCTCCAAATCACATTCGGGCTCACTCCACCAGGGCGTTGTCCACTTCCTGGGCTGAAAGGGCGGGGGCTTCACTGGAGCAAATATGCCGTACTGCGCCTTGGTCTGGTCCCCATATATTTTGTAGACACTATAAGCTTGACATCCTCACCGATCAGCAAACTTTGTTTGGTCGGAGGGTTTTGCAAGCTGTTGTCCCCCCCTAATATGGATTACTTTGGCATTCTCCTGATGTGCTGTCATGTGGCATCCTGGAAAATAGGAATTACTACTTACCGGTAATGATGTTTCCAGGAGCCATCATGACAGCACTATTATTTCCCTCCCTTCCTTGCTTGTTGTTCCACTTTTTTTGTATGCCTTGCAGTCTAAATAAACATGTTGTTGTTCCCATCCTGGTGTGTTACTTGCAAAAGTCACTGAGGAGATGGGGAGGGGAGGAGCTTTTAACCTCTTGCGTTCCTGTCCCTGTAGAGGTCAAAGGTGCAACTCCTGATGTGCTGTCATGATAGCTCCTGGAAACATCATTACCGGTAAGTAGTAATTCCTATTTTTTAATGCATTCGAGAACTGCAGCAAAACGGGACATACATAAAAGAATGGGCCCAGGATGGGGGGAACATATACCAGGAAGAGGCGCAGGATGGGTGATATACAGTATATTATAAAAGTGAGTACACCCCTAACATATTTCTAAATATTTTATAATATCTTCTCATGGGACAACACCGAAGATCTGACACTTTGATACAATGTACAGTGTCAGTGTGCAGCTTGTATAACAGGGTAAATTTGGTGCCCTCTAAATAACTCAACACACAGTCATTAATGTCTAAACTATTGGCAACAAAAGTGAGTACATTCCTAAGTGAAAAATGTCGAAATTGTGCCCAATTAGCCATTTTCCTTTCCTGATGTCATGTGACTCAATAGCGTTACAAAGGTCTCAGGTGTGAACAGGGATCAAGTGTGGTAAATTTGGTGTCGTCGCTCACACACTTCATCATAATGGTCACTAGAAGTTCAACATGGCCCCTCATGGCAAAGAATAAATCAGAAGAGCTAAAAAAATAATTGTTGCTCTACATAAAGATGGCCTAGGCTATAAGAAGATTGCCAACACCCTGACACTGAACTGCAGCATGGTGGCCAAGACCATACAGGGGTTTAACAAGAGAGGATCCACTCAGAACAGGCCTCATTATGTGAACCAAAGGAGCTGAATGCATTGCTGCAGAGGTTACAGGGGTGCTGGTCAGGCTGTCAGTGCTCAGACCATACACCACACAATGCATCAAATTGGCCTGCATGGTTGTCATCCCAGAAGGAAGCCTCTTCTAAAGATGATGCACAAGAAAGCCCACAGTTTGCTGAAAGCAAGCAGACTAAGGACATGGATTACTGAAATGTTGTCCTGTGGTCTGATGGGGACAAAATAATTTTATTTGGTTCAGATGGTGTCAAGCATGTGCGGCGGCAATCAGTTGAGGAGTACAAAGACAAGTGTGTCATGCCTATAATCAAGCATGGTGGTGGGGCTGCATGAGAGCTGTCAGCTGTGGGAGCTACAGTTCATTGAGGGAACCATGAATTACAACATGTACTATGACATACTGAGCAAAACAGAAAGCTTATGGCACATTTTATAATGTGAGTGTGGCCGTGCGATTGAGTAAAAGCACAAGCCCACTACCTACTCCATCAAATATTTGAACACAGAAAAAAGGGGGGGAGTTTTAAAGGGTAAAATAGAAGCTTTATTGAGTACAAAAAATTATTAAAATCAATTTATATTCATAGAGATAGTAAACATTCAAACATCAGTTCATAATCAATGAATATTACAATAGAGCCTTTAGGTGTAAAGGGACAGCAGTAAGAGGTGGATGGGCAGGCTAAAACCAACGCTGAAATTAAATCATGGTGTTACACTGCTAAAATCAGCCCTCCCATTTATCGAACCAGCCAAATGGCTATAGTATAAGTCCCAATTAATCCATGATTAAGCCAGCGTATTTGCGAAATGTACGTCGGATGTTCTTGGGGGCTTCCACCTAACCGCCTACTTGTACCCACGCTGCTACCTTGGTACGGTAATATGTCTCACTGCTTCCTCTCCCTCCCATTGGGACTTATACTATAGCCATTTGGCTGGTTCGATAAATGGGAGGGCTGATTTTAGCAGTGTAACACCATGATTTAATTTCAGCATTGGTTTTAGCCTGCCCATCCACCTCTTACTGCTGTCCCTTTACACCTTAAGGCTCTATTGTAATATTCATTGATTATGAACTGATGTTTGAATGTTTACTATCTCTATGAATATGAATTGATTTTAATAATTTTTTGTACTCAATAAAGCTTCTATTTTACCCTTTAAAACTCCCCCCCTTCTTTCTGTGTTCATATGACATACTGAGGTAGAAGATGATCCCTTCCTTTTGTATTCCAACATGATAATGACCCACAACACCTTTAAGTGAAAAACACCCTTGCTAAAGAAACTAAGGGTAAAGGTGCTGGACTGTCCAAGTATGTCTCCAGACCTAAACTCTATGGAGCATCTGTGGAGCCTCTTCAAACAGAAGGTGGAGGAGCGCAAGGTCTCTAACATCCACCAGCTGCATGATGTCTTCATGGAGGATGGGAGAGGATCCAGTGGCTCTTACGAATCTCTAGTGAACTCATATGTTTTTATAGGATTTAGAATGCTACAAGGGCCCATACCTCTTACGAACATGCAGTGTGAGAAAAAGGGCGGCAGGTCCAAAACTTACACGGGGACCATCAGACACTAGCTACGCCACTGCGGCCGTGCATAGGACTTTAGTGCTACAGCTGATATACATTCCAGTGCTGGATTATGAGTGTCTGTCACTACTTTATGCTGCCAACAACATTAACAGAGTATTACCACAATTTATAGTAAGAAAAAAAATATTTAAAGGGATATGTGAGTTGTATGAACATTGCTGCTGAATGTACAACTAATCCATTGTCAGACAGAAGAGGCCCCTGTGCAAGAGCAGTTTATGGGCCGTTTACAGTCCAGTACTTTGTTACAATGCACAATTCCACAAGCTATGGAGGTGGATTTGTGCCCCCTCAAATCTTGGGCCCCTATGCGGTTGCACAGGTTTCACTAATCATATCTCCGCCCAAGATCTGATTAGTAAAGGAGGGAATTGTTCATAAATAAAAGAACACTTTTTGATAATAGTGATATGGAAGAGTATTTTTCAAGTAAGGATGGAGTTAAACATAGTTTTCAGGATATTTGGCTGCAGTGATCAGAGTCCAGGACAGATTACACAACAGAAGTTAACGAGAATCTAATAAACAGTCAAGATCAAAGCCAGTCTCATGTCCTCATTAGCAGTATCTGCACTGTACAGAGTAAACAAAAAACATGTAGATGTCACAACAGTAATGTAGTAACTGGGAACAGGGGCTCCTAAACTGTCCCTTATTGCAGAGGTACTTCTGAAGGTGACGCGGTCTGCACCGCCAGCGTAGCCCTAACTCCTGATCAGCCCTAGGTCTAATACCCCCTCACCCCCAAACCAGGAGAAGCTGGGACTGCAGTGGTAAATCGCACACAGAAAGACAGACAGGGGGAAACCCAAACACAAGCTCACTGCAATCACTCATAGAGGTATAGACAAAACATTCTTAGGAGGAAATATGAGGAAAAAAAAGGAAGGAAATAATCAAACAACAAGTGTATTTCAACAACACACCATATAGCATACAGCAGTTTATCAGGAGCTGGATGACCATGCACATAGACTGGAGTAGCAAAAGCTATTATCGGCATGGAGGAAAAGATTCCACCATCTTTAAAGGGCAGAGGTGGCCGTGATAGGTCTCCAGAAACCCATGACCCTAGCAGCAATTCACAAGCCAGCAGAAATTAACTCCTCCTAGATTGATCATTAGTAAGCTCACAACAGGTCAACACCCAGCTCTCAGTGAGCAACTCAAAAGCACCAGGTAGCATGTCAGACTTTGCAGTGTGAACAATGTCTAGAAGGTGCCATGACACCTGGTGAGTTCAGAGCTGAACCAGGTCTCTCCAAATGACGGCAATGGAAAACCCCATCCAGGAATTTCACATGAACATTCAAAGCTGGCACCCAAGTCCTCTCCTCAGGACCATAACCCCACCAGTGCACCAGATACTGTAGAGAATGACAAACTACCTGGGAATCAACAATTTTAGACCCTTCGAATTCCAAAGAACTTTCCACCAAAACCACAGGTGGAGGGGTGGCAAGAGAGGTTCCCGAACCCATAAACCTATTCAAAAGAGACTTATGGAACACATTGTGTATTTTATATACCGCAGGCAAGACCAAACTGAAGGCCAAAGGGTTGATACTGAACAGACCGATGAAACGAGCTCTTAACGTACATGAAAGGTATCTTAAGCTTGATATTCTTAGTGGATAACCACACTAAGTCACCCACTTGCAGGTCCACAACAGGCACACATCCACAGTTGTTGGGGTGAACTCTTAACCAGAGATCACTAGTTGCCTACTGCCTGGCCGAATTGATATGGGCCAAGTGCATGCGTAAAAGAATTCACACCAGACACAGTCGGATATGAAATCTCTTCTTGGTCACTGTAAAGATGGCACCAAACAGACCAGGGATGAGCATGCGTCCTCTTGATATAGGCTAGGGGCTTACACAAGTTCAGATATGCACATTTAGTGGGACAGTTCATGATCTAGCCAATGGGGAGATCCGTGTTGCTGTTGATGGGCGGGTCTGACTCCAGTGGATGAAACCATGGTGATGGGAGGGACGTCATTTAGTGGATCCATGCTGATGGTTTGGTTTATGATGTCATCTGATCTGTGGGTTGGTCTTCTAGCTTGACCAGGGGTCTTCCCTTATATGGCGGTCTTCTTTCATCTGGACATTCCTTGCATTCCAAGCAAGGTGTGGTGAACAGGAAATGGCAGCCATCTTTATATCTGTGTCATGTGTATGATCTGAAATCTGAATTATGTAAGGCAAATCGACATATTTCCCACAATCCCTTGTCAAGAGGTTAATTAAGTATTTGATGGAAAGGTCCTCCTCAACACAGTCAGCCACACATTTATGCCTAGAACTCATACTAAGTAAATGTTGCTGAACTTTTCTCCAAGTTGCCGATAATGCTGAGCCCAACTGGTCCTCTTTAGGTACGCCAGAAGATTGATTTTTGAGAAATGTACAGAATTGAGGATGTTGGCCATAAACACAAAAAAGGGAGACACACCAGAGGACTCATGACGTTGGTTATTAATTGCAAACTCAGCTAGAGGGAGGAACGAGGATCACTGCTTCTAGTTATCTGAGACAAAACAGTGCAAATACTGCTCCAGGTTCTGATTCATGCGCTCTGTTTGCCCATTAGACTGTGGATGGACCGCTTATGTCCTCTTTCACACATCCGTGCCTCCGGTACGTGTATGGTCAGTTTTCTCACGTACCGGAGACATGGGCACACGTAGACCCATTAAAATCAATGGGTCTGCATTCACGTGCGTATTCTGCCATGGACCGTGTGTACATGTGGAGCATACATGTGCCCGTGTGCTCCACACGTAGACATGTCCACGTTTTCTCCGGCATCACGGGTGTCACACGGAACGGAAACGGGTCACACGTAACACAAGCAGACCATACGGATGTGTTCCGCGTGACACGCACTGGAGAAAACACGTGTCTGCGAGAAAAAAATAAAAAAACTTTACTCACCTTCTCCTGCCCTGCTGTCTCTGCCGCAGCTGTAACTTGCTTCCGACCGCCGCTCATTATGCTCATTGCATATTCACTTCACTGCGGCCGGAAGCAGCAGCAGCGGGGAGTCGGCAGGACCGGGGACCGAAGATCAGCACCATGGACAGCGAAGCCAGTGACAGGTGAGCAGAAAGTTCCCGTTCTCCGTGTGTTATCACGGATAACACACGGAGAACACACGTGTTCCATAAACACGGCTCACGGAGGGCAAAACGCCCGGGCTGTATAAGAACCAGTGCTGATGCAAAGCATTTTTTTTAGAAAGTCAAATGCGTGTAAAACACTGTCAGACCAGTCAGAGATGTCCCTACCTTTCTAATGTTTTTTAGTAAACTTTCTGTAAGGCTATGTCCGCACGTTGCTTTTTACCTGCTTTTTACCTGCTTTTTTGCTGCTTTTTCAACTGCAGCGTTTAATGCCAAAATGGATGTGTTCTGCTTTTCAAGCAAAGTCTATGGGAATTTGGGTTTCTTGTCCGCACTTTGCAGTTCAAACTGCATCCTTTTTGTTGCAGAACTTTGGTCAAAAACTCAGCTTTGCAGTGCAAAACCCAAATGGCAAAAACAATTGACATGTCAGTTGTTTTTGCCATTTGGGTTTTGCCCTGCAAAGCTGAGTTTTTGACCAAAGTTCTGCAACAAAAAGGATGCAGTTTGAACTGCAAAGTGCGGACAAGAAACCCAAATTCCCATAGACTTTGCTTGGAAAGCAGAACACAACCATTTTGGCATTAAATGCTGCAGTTGAAAAAGCAGCAAAAAAGCAGGTAAAAAGCAACGTGCGGACATAGCCTAATAGTTTGCAAAATCCAAGAACTGCTGGAGCGCCTTAAGATTTTTAGGAAAAGTTCCATTTTAGAATAGCCTGCAGCTTGGCGGGATCTATCCTAAACACAGAGGCAGAAACAATGTAAGGCTAAGTTCACACAGGACTTCTTTTGCTGCATTTTTGAGGTTACAAAGATGCACCAAAATGCATGCATTTCCTTCTCCCAGTAAAGTCTATGAGATATTGAGTTTGCTGTTCACACTGGGGATCTTTTGTTGGCTGCATCTTGGCTGCATTTTTGAAGATGGACCCAAGATGCACCATGTCAGTTCTTTTTTGTGTTTTTCCAGCGTTTTTGAGCCCTTCCAGTCAATAGATTTGACTTAAAAAATGCATTGGGCAAAACGCGGTAAAATGCATTTTTGCCACGGTGTGTTTTTGGTGTGTTTTTTTTGGAACAAAAACGCTGCATCTTTGTGGTTAAAAAAACATGCCGCGTGTGAACATACCCAAACTCAGAAACAACAGTTCCTGAACAGCAAATACATATTTCTCAAGCTTGGCGTACAGCCAGCTTGTTAGCCATGAGTATCTGCAACACCTGTTAACATCTTCCATGTCTGACCCGAGATCTAGAGAATAAATGAGAATATCTTTCAGGTATGTGATATGATATCAATGTTATAAAATCCTGTGAAGCACCTGCACCTTCAAGTTCTCACCATGAGAGATGAACGAACCCATGGAAGTTCGGTTCGGCGAGTGCAGCTGGACTTTATCTAAAGTTCGGTTTGGAACCTAGACTTGACCTGAACCCCAATGGAAGTCACTAATTGGGCAGTTCGGGTCTCTGGCCACATGCAGCCAGCCATAAACAGATCACTTCTGGGGGATGGTGAGCAGGGTTTTTTCATATTTTTTGTGCACACTACATGTGATCACGCCATTGTTATCCCCAGTGTGAGCCGTTCAAACATTGCAAGCGGCTCACACTGGGCTGAGCACCGAGCGTACCCGAGCACAGCGATGCTTGTGTGAGTGGTGTTCATACGTAAAGTACCCAAACTCTAATTCCAAACTCTATTTTTTTGTAAAGTTGGTGTTCAGCCCGAACACCGAACCTACTTACTAAACATCTAAATAAATTCTTTGAAGGGTCTGACTTTCAAAATGGGATCACTCGCGAGGGGTTTCCACAGTTGTGGGACATCAGGGGCTCTTCAAACATGACAATGAATTTGTTATTTCAGCCAATTTTGCATTCCAAAAGTCAAATGGTGCACCTTCCCATCCGAGCTCTGCCGTGCACCCAAACAGTAGTTTTCCACCACATATGGGGTATCAGGATTCTGATTGGTAAACGGCGTAGTGGCAAAAAATTTCCTAACGCCAAAATTACATTTTTTGGTCGCCGCAAGTTTTACACAAAATGCAATAACAGGCGATCAAAACGTAGCATCTGCGCAAAAAGGTACCATTAGAAACGTCAGCTCGAGACGCAAAAAATAAGCCATCACTGAGCCATAGATCCCGAAAAATGAGAACTCTACGGGTTTCAGAAAATGGCGCAAAACGTACGCCACTTTTATTGGACAAGCTTGTGAATTTTTTTTAACCCCTTAGATACAAGTAAACCTATACATGTTTGTTGTCTTCAAACTCGCACCGACCTCAGGCATCATACTCATACATCAGTTTTACCAAATAGTGAACACCGTGAATAAAACATCCCAAAAACTATTGTGCCATCACACTTTTTTTTCAGTTTTTCCACACTTGGAATTTTTTTGCTGTTTTCCAGTACACTATATGGTAAAACGTATGGTTTCATTTAAAAGTACAACTTGTCCCGCAAAAAACAAGCCCTCATATGGCAAGATTGACGGAAAAATAAAAAAGTTATGGCTCTCAGAAGAAGAGGAGCAAAAAAACAAAACCGCAAAAACGGAAAGTGCCCCGGGGCTGAAGGGGTTAAATTTGGTTTTGAGCACTTTAAGGTGTGACAGTAACATCAAATGTGATGTGGTCCCTAAAAAAAATGGTTTTGTAAATTTTGTTGGAAAAATCAGTAATTGTTTCAAAAATGGTACTGGTGTAAAGTACACATGTGAAAATGTTATTTTTTAACTATTTTTGTGTAATTATCTAGTTTAAAGGCATAACAATTCAAAGTTTAAAAATTGTGAACTCTTCAAATTTTGTGTCAAATTTTCAATATTTTCATATATAAATGCAAATCCTATCGACCTAAATTTACCACTAACATGAAGTACAATGTGTCACGAAAAAACAATTTGAGAATCATTGAGAAATGTTGAAGCGTTCCAGAGTTATTAGGAGGGCTGTGGAGTCGGAGTCACAGTCGGTGTCCATTTTGGTGGAATCGGAGTCGGTATTAAATGGACTGATTCCAACTCCTAAAATACAGTGGGAAAAAAGTATTTAGTCAGCCACCAATTGTGCAAGTTCTGCCACTTAAAAAGATGAGATTTGCCTGTAATCGACATCGTAGGTGACCACAACTATGAGACACTAATGAGAAAACAAATGCAGAAAATCACCTTGTCTGATTTGGCAAGATTTTTTCTTTTTTTTTGCAAAGTATGGTGAACAATAAGTATTTGTATTAATAATACTGATTATGGAATCAATTATTTTTAATACAAAATTAAATTGTTTATTTAATTTTTTTTTAATTCTATTTTTATTCAAACACTGGGGGCTGCCATCTTGGATTTGCTGTGTGTAACGACATTTACTCACCTCAAATATGGCAGACCCTGTCCATAAGGGTTGATAGTTGGAATCTGACCCTATTCTCTAGCACTAAGAGCTCCTTGCTGTGACATGGACACGCTGTCCAGATCACAGCTCGGGTAGAGGACCGCCATCACTGTGGAGCCCACAGCATATGCTGTTCTCTCCACTTTCCCCCTGTGATCGCTCTGTGCTCAGTGCTAGATGAGTGGTGACACTGAGCTGAGGGGAGGATTGAGCCTAGAATGTATGGGCTCCTTCCAGGTCCTGACTGCCTCTTGTACATTGTACAGGCTGCAGTCAGGACCTGGGAGGACAGGCTGCCGGGGGCGGAGGTCTGAGGTGAGTGCACTGGGAGTGGTGATCGCGGCTTGGCATCTGTAATGCAGTGCCGGGCTCAGGCTGCATATCTCCTCAGACCTTTGATCCCAGCAGCTTCTATTGTCAGCCTGGTGTCTCAGCAGTTCCTCCTGTCAGAGCACAGTATATTGAGACACAGAAATATGGGGGCACAGGAATATCAGGCACAATAATATGGTGGCAGCGCATATGCGGCATAGTATACAGTGGGTCACAGTATAAAGTAGAGCACTATGCCAGCTGTCCTTGGTGACACTTTAGACATATTAGGGTCACTTTGCAGTCACCAACAAAATGGCTCTGTGCTGTGATCGTAAACTTCATCTTCCCTTAGGCTAAGTTCACACATCAGTTTTTTCCAATCAGGCACAATCCGGTTTGTGCCTGATGCAACGGATCCGTCTCAGATTGTGTAAAAACTGATGCGACGGATCCGGTAAAAAAACGGATCCGGTTTTTTTTTATGCTGAGAGAGAGACCCTATCATCATGCACAAACACCGGCATTACCGCACGCATCATCACCGCTCACGCAGGCACTACCGCACGCATCATCACCGCACACGCAGGCACTACCGCACGCATCATCACCGCACACACACAGGCACTACCGCATGCACCATTACCGCACACACAGGCATTACCTCACGCATCATCACCGCACACCCCGGCACTACAGCCCCCATCATCACCACACCACCATGCCATTACCGCACGCACCATCACCGCACACATCCCGACACTACAGCCCCCATCATCACCGCACACGCAGGCACTACCGCACGCATCATCACCGCACACCCCGGCACTACAGCCCCTATCATCACCGCACCACACAGGCATTACCGCATGCATCATCACCGCACACCCCGGCACTACAGCCCCCATCATCACCGCACCACACAGGCATTACCGCACCCATCATCACCGCACACACAGGCATGACCTCAGTGATGTCCCCGCTGACAGCGGGCTCACGTCAGTTGCTGCATGGATCTGACACAGAGCGCTCGTGTTCTACTGCCGCTCTTGTCAGCTTCATGTAGCAGAGCTGAAATCGTCGTGGGACCTCTGTGGATTACGTCGGACCTGCAGTGGTATTTGGGGATTTTAATAAAGTGGTGAAAGAGGATGTTTTTTGTCTTTTATTCCAAATAAAGGATTTTTTTGGGTGTATGTGTTTATTTACTTTCACTTACAGGTTAATCATTAGGGGTGTCTCATAGATGCCTACCATGATTAACCCCTTGCAGAGAGAAGCTGTGGAAAGATTAGGCGCAAATAGGGTCTTACCCGGTAAACATGTGGGGGTGAATGTTAACAGAAAACACTCACCTGGTCAGGTTGTGCCAGTCACAACCCCTTATTGAGCATGGATATAACGTGGAAGGCAGCGGTCCCGCAGTGATGAGCCAATATTAAAGGTAGGAGGAAAGCAGGTTTAAATTCTGCGCCAAAGCACAGGAGTCCAGAAGATGTTAGTAAATCTTTTTTTATTTTCTCAGGTCTACGCGTTTCAGGGACATATCCGTCCCCTTCCTCAGGACAATGTACAGAGAATACTACAGCCATAGTATAGCATTGTATAGCCACTTTTACTGCAGTTGTAATGTGAGCTAGTTCTACAGTAGGATTTCAGCAGCTGCTCTCCCTAGTGTTTGAGTGGAAAATATCAAACTTTTAAAATTATTTTTTTTTGCTCTATTTTGCTCTATTAAAAACAAATAATAATATTTAAACAAAACATTAACATGTTAAATTTTTTCAGTTATTGAATTTTGTTTTTTTTTACGAAACCTTCCCTTTAAGCCAAAAGCCCCAAACGGAGTCAGGAAAGGAGGCTCAAACCTGGTGTGAAAGT
Organism: Anomaloglossus baeobatrachus; assembly: GCF_048569485.1. NCBI lineage: Eukaryota > Metazoa > Chordata > Amphibia > Anura > Aromobatidae > Anomaloglossus > Anomaloglossus baeobatrachus. The sequence goes on along the minus strand of NC_134356.1, from coordinate 616,321,745 downwards.
ATTCTCATATAGAGATCATGATGAGCTTGTTTAATCCTTTCTCTGTTTAGTAGTTTTGTAAATCTAAAAGTCCTTGTTATTTGTCTGAATTAATATTTACTCAACTGGAGAGCCTCCACATTGCCCGAGTCCCTTTTAGGTCAGGTGGATTCTCTGGCTTCAGACTCTGCCCCACAGAGTCATCAAACACTCTCTTAAAAGTACGGGTGGGGGAGCGACAACCACAAATGAACAGAAGGACTATAGGGGTAAAGACACAAGAAACGAAAATGGAGGAGATAAAACTGGAAGACTGTTATGTCTCGGAGGAATATGGATTCATACTGCGAGACCCCCTGGTGAGACACAAGCACTTACTATCTATCTTATTATGTTATAGCAGCAACATATTCTGAAGCGCTGTACATAGATCACACTCCTGGACCCAAACTGCTGTCTGCTTTTTACCTAGTAGTGTTTTCTTATGCGGCAGAGAAGTTGAGGGGTTGCCTTTAGGTGGGTTCATTCATTATTCCCGCCATAAAAACATGAGCGCAATTAATGTTGGGAACTTTTTTTAAATATTTGCTGATTAGTTGTGGAACGTCACTGTACATTATTCATTCAAAAACTGCAAAAAATATAGAAAAGTGTGAAAAGTATTTCTGCATTGGATATATTCAACATGTATGTGTGGGGATTTTTTGTCCCGTCATTTTCGACTATGCTATTAAAATTTGTGATTTTTTTCCCTTATGGCCTCCATACTACCTGCAGTCGCTCCCCTGGTCACTCACATTAGTCTTTGACCCCTGTGGGGTAAACAATATTCTTTTTCTCTCTCTGTAGCTTAGTTGGTGTTCTACTATTTTTTTTTTCGTGTGTGAGAAATCCAATTTTAAAACAAAGGGAACATATAAACTCCGAGCCGATGTGACCCCGGTTGCCTCATGTCTAGTCCAGCACTCTGTTTGCTGTTCTACATATTATTGATACTGTGCCTTTATGTGTTTTTATATCACACATGTTGGTCGCTCGTAGAATGAGGCCAGGGCCACACGGGGATCTACTGCGATCCTCGCATGACACTCAGCTCACGCTGGCAGCAGAGCAGGAGCTGAGTATCATGCGAATGTCACTGCGACTGAGGTCCGATCATGCGATCGGACCTCAGCTGCGGGGGGAGGGCCGGCTCTGAGGAGGGGTGGGCAGGCGCTGCGGAGGGGAGGGAGGGATTTATCTCCCTCTCTCCTCCGTTGCCGGCTATTGCCATTCTCGCCCTGCACTCGCGGTACACCGGTGTACTGCGAGTGCAGTGCGTTTTTTATCTCGCCCCATAGGCTTGAATGGCGGCGAGAGAAACAAGGATCACATTACAATCGCAGTATGCTGTGATTGTTTTCTCGGTCCGATTAAGGCTGAGAAAATAATCACTCATGTGTGCTGGGACATAGGCTAATATTGGTCCGAGTGGAATGCGATAAAACATCGCATTCCACTCGCTCTGATTTTCATGCCGTGTGGCTTAGGCCTTAGGCTATGTGCGCACTAGAAAAGTGATTTTTCTCAAGAAAATTTCTTGAGAAACTTCTGGGAGTTGAAGATTTCCGCACCTGTGGAAAAATCCGCGGGAAAAACGCATGCGGATTTGCCACGAATTTGCCGCGGATTTACCGCAGGTTGGTCCCTGCGGTTTTACAATAAATAATATAGATAATCGATAGACAGATAATGGATAGAGGGAAAGATGGATAGATGAATAGATAGATAGATAGATGAGAAAGACCTATATAATGTCCCACCTCCCTGCATTTTCTAAGCTGGCACCCTTTAGTGACTTTCATGTAGCACTAAAGGGTGCTTAGCCTTGTATTTAGCAATAAAATAAATAAATAAATAATTAAAAAAAAAAAACGACGTGAAGTCCCCCCATCTTTTGTAGCCAGCTAGGGTAAAGCAGACAGCTGCAGCCTGCAAACCACAGCTGGCAGCTTCACCTTGGCTGGTAATCCAAAACAGAGGGCACCCCACGCTGTTATTTTACATTAAATAAATAATTTAAAACAAAAAACGTGGGGTCCCCCCCAAATTGCATCACCAGCCGAGGTAAAGCGGACAGCTGTGGTCTGGTATTCTCAGACTAGGGAGGTCCACTGTTATTGGACACTCCCCAGCCTAAAAGTAGCAGGCCGCAGCCGCCCCAGAAGTGGCACATCCATTAGACGTGCCAATCCTGGCGCTTCACCCCAACTCATCCCGTTGCCCTGGTGCGTTGGCAAACGAGGTAATATATGGGGTTGATGCCAGATGTGTAATGTCACCTGGCATCAAGCCCTGGGGTTGGTGAGGTCAGGCGTCTATCAGATACCCGACATCACCAACCCAGTCAGTAAGAAATAAAAAATAGACAACAAAAAAAGTTTTATTTGAAAAAACACTCCCCAAAACATTCCCTCTTTCACCAATTTATTGAAAAGAACAATCAATTCCACGTGCGGCGTAATCCAATAAGGGGGGGTCCCATGGCGATCCATACCATAGTCGCTGTCCCAGTCAGTGACGAACAGAATGTTCCCCATTGGCTGGGAGAGCAATGCAGTGACCTAGGCTAACATCAATAGCCCAGGTCACTGCATGGGATGCCGAGCGCTGCTGCCAGGAGGATAGATGAGATCATTACCTGCTGTGATCATCTCCTGTACTGCTGACGTCAGCGCTGTCACTGACTTCTATGCCCGCCGCGTTATCAGAAGTATCGCGAGAGCCCGTGACGTCACCGTTAGTGACAGTCTCGGGCCACTCGCGAGACGGGCATAGACAGCAGTGACCGCGGTGACGTCAGGAGGCAGGAGATCGTCACAGCAGGTAATGATCTCACCTCCTGACAGCAGCGATCGTCATCCCCGCGGCTGCACGCACTGCTGTGTGTCAGTGTCTGCCTGCGCTGCAGGGTGACAAGCTGCTGATACTGCGGGCACACACTGACACTGCAGTGCAGGCAGCCGCGAGGCTGGAGCGGGACACAGACTGCACAGGCACCTGGAGGTCGCACGGAAGTGCTTCTGTGCGGCGTCCAGGGAGTGTGATGTGTGTGTTTACTCTGCTCCGCTTCCTCTTACTGGCATAATGACATCGCTTCCTGCAAAACCGCAGGCAGCGATGAGCATTACCGCAGGTAAATCTCGGCTATACCGAGGGTATACCGCACATCATTTGCTACCTGCGGTATACCCCCGGAATTTCGTGATTACATTACAGTGAATGGCGTGAAATTCCGGGGGTATACCACAGCTACCTGCGGAAAATAATGGACATGCACATTTTCTCAAGAAATTTTCTCAAGGAAATTTCTTGAGAAAAATCCGCAGTGTGCGCTCAGCTATTTTTTTTTCACATAGGATTTGCTGGGAAATGTCTGCACAAAGATTGCAGACATTTCTCAAGAAATTTCCGCGGCAAATCCGTGGGTAAATCCACGGGTAAAATGCACTAGTGCGCACAGGGCCTTAGGCTGAGAAAATTTGTCCTCAATCACCATGGAGGGAGAGGGCACAGAACAGTTATGGACCTTATTTAAAGGGAATCTGTCAGCAGATTTTTGCTATGTAAACTGAAAACAGCATGCTGCAAGGGTTAACACACAGAATCCAGAGCTGCCTGTTTTGTCAAGGTCTGATCTGTTGTTTATGTTATGCTGCTTATCATTGCTCGGACTACAATGTCACTTGCACGGAAGTCCGGCATGCCACTTCCTCTTATTGACACCTCACTGGCAATGTACAATCTCTATAGAGAGCCTGGTGTGGGCGGGGTTAGCTCAGTTCGGCTACATTGCTAAATCTAAAAATTCTGATTGTATCAGAACGGTTGCACCCAGTAATCTAAGTGACAGATCACTGGAATCAGACCATCCTTGCCTACATTCTGCTGCTCTCAGATGAGGTGGCAAAAACCTGCTGACAAATTCCATTCAACCAAATGTGTAACTTTCTTCTGTTTGCAATAAAACAATCAAACAAGAATAATGCAATACAACTGTTATAATAAGTGGTTTTTTTTAACCAAATTCACCACAAAATGCCACTTTTACTGGCTACTGCAGTCTTAAAATTATTCACCCCTTCATGACAGGCGGCTGACAGATTCCCTTTAAGGGGCGACTCCCCCTGTCATAAGCAGAGTGGAGCATGTGTTACCTGGTTATATCTACAAAATACATATAGCTGCACGCTAAAATGCTAACAATGAATAAGTGAACTCTGGTATTGCATTAGTGCTATAGGAATATTTGAAAAAAGAAATATTTAGCTTATGTATTGGCCAATGCATGTGAGCCCGGTAACCAGCGACAAGGTATATCTTTGTATACTCAAATACCCTGGTTATATTGCATTGAGTTGTGGCCATAAGTTTTGAGACTGACACAAATTTTAGTTTTCACACAGTTTGCCCCTTCAGTGTTTTTAGATCTTTTCGGCAGATATTTCTATGGTTACGGAAATACATTTATTAGCATTTCATACATTATTAATCACTCATTGACCAATGCATCACGTTTATGCAAAGACTCAATATTTCCAGTGTTCCTTATTTTTCAAGTCCTCTGTCCTTTGTTCTGGCAGTTGGATATCAGCTTCTGGTCAAATCCTGACTAATGACCCATTCTTGTCTTATTAGTGCTTAGAGGTTATCAAAATGTGTGTATTTTTGTTTGAACACCATTTTTCAATGGGAATGAGATGTGGGGAGCTTCCTGGCAATGGACCCAAAATTTGGGTTTGTTCATTGAGCCACTTAGTTATCATTTTTGTCTTGTGGCATGGTCATGCTGGAAAAAGGCAATGTTCATCACCACATTACTCCTGGATTACTGGGAGAAGTTGATTTTGGGGGAGGTTTAGATCCCATTCCTTATTCAGGGCAGTGTTATTAGGCATAATTGTGAGTGATTCCCCCCATGAATAATTAGCCCCCAAACATGAATGGTCTGAGGACACTTTACTGCTAACATGACACAGTGCAGTGGGCAGGTCGGTCAGTACTCTATGATGGCGACATAGACAGGAGAGGCGGCAGTGGTGTAGGAAATCAAAAGCAAACTTTATTTTAGAGCAACAGATGTAAAACAGCAGATGTTGGTACTTAAACGTGATGGTAACATGTCAGATTATCACAGAGGCACATTTCTTAAAGGGGTGGTTCACTACTCTGCAATAGTGGCCACATCCCTTTAAAACTGATAGGGAAGGCTTTTGTCAAATACCTTGTTCAGCCAATATTACCTCTGAGTGGCGCTAGGGCCGCCACTAGGAATTTCAGGACCCCATACTGGCAACATTTTTGAGCCCCCTTGAGACTCTGCCCAGGCTCCACCCCAGCTCCGCCTCCACTTCTTAAACCTTCCACAATCCCACCACCATTCTTGGAAAAACGTATGCTTGTGTGTGTATACAGTATATATATATATATATATATATATATATATATATATATATATATATATATATATATATATATATATATACATATACACACACACAGTCATGGCCAAAAGTGTTAGCACCCTTAAAGTTGTTCCATAAAATGAAGCATTTCCCTTAGAAAATTAATAATACACCCCCTACACCTCACCTTTCCATAATATAACCTCTACACCGCCCCTCTCCATAATATCTCTCTCACACTGCCCGATGTATAATATCCCCACAAACTGCCCCTCAGCATAATATCCCTCACACACACACTGCCCCATGTATAATATCCCCCCACACACAGCCCATCAGTAGAATATACCCACACAATATCCCTGTGTATAATATTCACAAACACACACACACACACACACACACACACACTGTTCCTCTGTATAATATCCCCCCACACACTGCTCCTCTGTATAATATCCCCCCATACTGCTCTTCTGTATAATATCCCCACACACAGTATATTATCCCTCCACACACTGCTCTTCAATATAATATCCCCACAAACACTGCTTCTTAGTATAATATCCCACACACACTGTTTCTCTGTATAATACCCTCCACACACAGTCTCTCTGTATAATATCCCCCACACACACTGCTCCTCTGTATAATATCCCCACACACGCACTGCTCCTCTGTACAATATCCCCATACACACACTGCTCCTCTGTATAATATCCACACACACACTGTTCCTCAGTATAATATCCCCCACACACATACTGCTCCTCAGAATAATATTTCCCCACACATACTGCTCCTCTGTATAATATCCTCCACACACTGCAACTCTGAATAATATCCACACACACACAATGACCCTCTATGTAATATCCCTCACGTATGCTGCCCCTTTGTACACTATCCCCACACAAGCTGCCCCTCTTTATATATATATATATATATATATATATATATATATATATATATATACACACACACACACACACACAGTACAGACCAAAAGTTTGGACACACCTTCTCATTCATAGAGTTTTCTATATTTTCATGACTCTGAAAATTGTAGATTCACAGTGAAGGCATCAAAACTATAAATTAACACATGTGGAATGAAATACTTAACAAAAAAGTGTGAAACAAATGAAAATATGTCTTATATTCTAGGTTCTTCAAAGTAGCCACCTTTTGCTTTGATTACTGCTTTGCACACTCTTGGCATTCTCTTGATAAGCTTCAAGAGGTAGTCACCGGAAATGGTTTTCACTTCACATGTGTGCCCTGTAAGGTTTAATAAGAGGGATTTCTTGCCTTATAAATGGGGTTGGGACCATCAGTTGTGTTGTGCAGAAGTCTGGTGGATACACAGCTGATAGTCCTACTGAATAGACTGTTAGAATTTGTATTATGGCAAGAAAAAAGCAGCTAAGTAAAGAAAAACGAGTGGCCATCATTTCGTTAAGAAATGAAGGTCAGTCAGTCCGAAAAATTGGGAAAACTTTGAAAGTGTCCTCAAATGCAGTGGCAAAAACCATCAAATGCTACAAAGAAACTGGCTCACATGAGAACCGCCCCAGGAAAGGAAGACCAAGAGTCACCTCTGCTGCGGAGGATAAGTTTATCCGAGTCACCAGCCTCAGAAATCACAGGTTAACAGCTGCTCAGATTAGAGACCAGGTCAATGCCACACAGAGTTCTAGCAGCAGACAAATCTCTAGAACAACTGTTAAGAGGAGACTTTGTGCCGTAGGTCTTCATGGTAAAATAGCTGCTAGGAAACCACTGCTAAGGACAGGCAACAAGCAGAAGAGACTTGTTTGTGCTAAAGAACACAAGGAATGGACATTAGACCAGTGGAAATCTGTGCTTTGTTCTGATGAGTCCAAATTTGAGATCTTTGGACCACCGTGTCTTAGTGCGACGCAGAACAGGTGAACGGATGGACTCTACATGCCTGGTTCCCACCGTGAAGCATGGAGGAGGAGGTGTGATGGTGTGGGGGTGCTTTGCTGGTGACACTGTTGGGGATTTATTCAAAATTGATGGCATACTGAACCAGCATGGCTACCACAGCATCTTGCAGCGGCATGCTATTCCATCCGGTTTGCGTTTAGTTGGACCATTATTTATTATTTATTTTTCAACAGAACAATGACCCCAAACACACCTCCAGGCTGTGTAAGGGATATTTGACTAAGAAGGAGAGTGATGGGGTGCTGCGCCAAATGACCTTGCCTCCACAGTCACCAGACCTGAACCCAATTAAGATGGTTTGGGGTGAGCTGGACCGCAGAGTGAAGGCAAAAGGGACAACAAGTGCTAAGCATCTCTAGGAACTCCTTCAAGACTGTTGGAAGACCATTTCCGGTGACTACCTCTTGAAGCCCATCAAGAGACTGCCCAGAGTGTGCAAAGCAGTAATGAAAGGAAAAGTTGTTTCACACTTTTTTGTTAAGTATTTCATTCCACATGTGTTAATTCATAGTTTTGATGCCTTCAATGTGAATCTACAATTTTCAGAGTCATGAAAATAAACAAAACTCTTTGAATGAGAAGGTGTGTCCAAACTTTTGGTTTGTACTGCATATATATATATATATATATATATATATATATATGTATATATATATCCTTACACACACTGCTCATCTGTATATTGCCCCCCACACAATACCCCTCTGTATACTATGCCCCACACACATTGCCTCTCTGTATAATATCCTCCTGGTATCTATGTCCAAATCCTGGTATATATGTCTGCATACTGGGCCCTTCCTGGTATGTATGTTCCCATCCTGCTTTATTGTCAAAAAAATTCCTAGCATAAATGTCCTCCTCAAGGTATATATGTCCCCATCCAGGGACCCTCCTGGTATAGATGTCCCCATCCCGGTTTATTTGTCCTTATCCCGGTATATATGTCCCATCCTGGGCACCTCCTGATATGTATATCCCACTCCTTGGCATATTCTGGTATATATGTCCCCATCCTTGGATTCTGTCCCCTTCCTGGTATATATGTCCTACTCCTGGTATATATGTTCTTATCCTGGTTTATTTGTCCCCTTCCTAGCATATATATCCTCATCCTGGGCCCCTCCTGGTGTATACTGTATATATCCCCTCCTGGGCCCATTCTTGTATATATATCCCCATCTTGGTTTTTGTCCCCTTCCCAGCATATATATCCCCATCCTGGGCCCCTACTGATGTGTATATATATATATATATATATATATATATATATATATATATATATATATATATCCCACTCCTGTGAACATTCTGGTGTATATGTCCCCATCCTGGTTTTTGTCTCCTTACTGGTATATATCCTTCTTGTATATATTTCTCATTCCTGGGCCTCTCCTCGTCTATTTAGCAGTGGGCGCCCCCACCACCCGGGACTGCAGTCATCGGGTGCCCCCACCATCCGAGGCTGCAGTCAGCTGGCACACCCACTACCTGGGGCTGCAGTCAGCTGGTGCACCCACTACCCGGGGTTTGCTGTCAGCAGGCACACCCACCACCCAGGGCTGCAGTCAGCGGGCGCACCCACCACCTGGGGCTGCAGTCAGTGGGTGCTCCCCAGCACCCGGGGCTGGAGCTAGCAGCCCCCCACCACATGGGGCTGCAGTCAGCAGGCGCACCCATTACCCGGGGCTGCTGTCAGCAGGTACACACACCACCCGGAGCTGCAGTCAGCAGGCACACCCATCACCTGGGGCTGCAGTCAGTGGGTGCCCCTCAGCACCCGGGGCTGGAGTTAGCGGGCACCCCCACCTGTTGTACAGCTTCTAGATTCCCAGGTGCAGAACAAAGTTCACAGAGCAGATTACATGGGATAACAAACTCTTTACTCCTTAGAGAACATGAGGTAATGATAAGCACAGTCATACAGCATTGCATCAGGAAGTGAAACCAAAACCAGGAAGAAAAACAAAAGACTTTTTACGATACAGTGAGTAAGGAAACTTTACACAACATTGCCATCTACTGTTAGAACATCATAAACTCCTCCTTCACACATACAAAGAAGTCCTTGTCTGTTGCATATACCAACACCACAACCCTGGGCTACACTCATTGGGTGTCCCCACCACCTGGGGCTTGAGCCAACGGCCCCCACCACCCAGGGCTGGAGTCAGCGGGTGCCCCCACTACCCGGGGCTGCACTCAGCGGGTGCCCCCCAAGCACCCAGGGCTGGAGCCAGAGGCTCCCCACCACCCGGGGCTGGAGCCAGCGGCCCCCACCAACCGGTGCTGGAGTTAACGGGACCCTCCCACCCCCGGCGATCTTCAACTCATAGAGCGCCTACCTCTCCCTGCCGGATGCCGGTCCTCGCCAGCTCTGCATTACCCACAGCACTGTCATGAGGTGCAGAGTGATGACCTCATCACTCTGGGCCACAGGATGACACGCAGTCTCCCTGCTCTGCTCCACTCACAGCGCCTCCCACCTCATGGATAATTTGCATGTGATGCCCTAGAAGGGCTTTGCACGCACCATAGTCATGTGCAGTAGTGGTTGAAGCAACACCGCTGGGCCCCTCTGCTGTGGCTGTGACTGGGGCTCGGTGAAGATGGTGGGCCCGGCTGGCCAGGGGCTACATAAAGCTAAATAATTATCCTGGGCTCGGCCGGGCCCCCCTCTCTTCCCCGGGCCCGGTACACCAGTCACAGTAGTAAAGCCCTGATGGTGGCCCTGAGTGGCGCTAATTGTGGTCTGCTCATACTGATCAAGTGACTCCCAGGCTCCGTGACCACTGAGATCCGGTAATGTCACATCAACTTCCAGTTGACCTGACATTATCAAGTCTGGCCCTAGTCTCCGTGAGTGACTGGGCTGTGGGTGGTGTTTCACTGCTCGCCACAGCCCAGCATCTCAGCGCAGCAAGCAGGAGCGATGCTGGGCTATGATGAACCTGGAGCTGGCCCCGGTGATGTCACGTCAACTGGAAGTTGATGTGACATCACTGGATCTCCGAGGTCACAGAGCCCGGAGGTCACGTGATGGGGATGTGCAGTCCGCAATAGCTCCGCTCTGAGGCAGAATTGGCTGAACAGGGTATTTAGAAAAAAACTTCCCTATCAGTTTTACACAGATGTGGCCACTATTGCAGAATAGTGAACAACCCCTTAGAAACAGGCATACTGGAAAGAAGTGAGAAGGCAGTAGAGAATGTTACAGGACAGTCCAAAGGATCTGCTCATAAACTTGGAAGACTAAACTAAACACCTAATTTCACGAATATCTTCCACTCTGTATGGAATTGTTACATCCTAGTTGGCCTCCAAATCCCAGTACCTTCTATTCTTCATTACATATTAGGTTGTACCCAGTCTTATCATTTGCTTCCTTGCCTTCCTGGGCCTTACTCTGAAATCCTGCACAGCTGGGTGTATCTGGCAGAGATGGGCAGACCCGGATTGTAAAAGTCCAGACCCGTGTTGTTTCAAAGTTTCAAAGGGATTCCGCGTGTTTTGATCTGGATTCAGCATTTGAGAAGTTAAAAAAATAAAGGGAAAATAAGAATGAAGTGAGCGTTTTATACTTACTGAGGTTCCATCGTAGCTGTACACTGCTCCTGCAGCCTCCGTTCATCATTGCTCATCCATATGCACTCAGCACTGCTTTCCACACCCACTGGCCAGCCTGGCCTCTGTGATTGGTTGCAGTAAGACGTGCCCCCAGCCTGTGTGACTGCGTGTGACTGTAATCAGTCATTGCGGCTCATTCATTCTCTCTGTGGAGCGCACACCTGGCGGTCATGCTCTATAGCCGCTTGCTGTAACAGAGATGTAGCAGAGCTGGCATCACCGTGGGACCTCGTGTCTGCAGTGTGTTTAGGGGGGTAATAAAGTGGTGAAAGAGGGTGGGTTTTTGTATTTTATTCCAAATCATGGATTTTTTCGGTGTTTGTGTTTATTTACTTTCACTTACAGATTAGTGATGGGGGTGTCTCAAAGACGCCTGCCATCACTAACATAGGGCTTAGTGACAGCTGTGGGCTGTTATTAACCCCTACACCAATTGCCACCAAACCAGGGCAATCGAAAAGAGCTGGCTAAAGCATCAGGCTTGTGACATCTAATAGATGCGACAATTCCCGGGCGGCTCCAGGTTGCTATTTTTAGGCTGGGGGCAGCCAATAACTGTGGACCTCCCCAGTTTGAGAATACCAACCCCCAGCTGTCGGGCTTCATCTTGGCTGGCTATCAAGATTGGGGGAACCGCACACTGTTTCTGTTAATTATTTATTTAAATAATTAAAAAAAGCTGCTTGTAGTTCCTCTTATTTTGATACACAGCTAAGATAAGCGCATGGCTGGGGGCTGCTGCCTGTAGGCATATGCTTTATCTGTGCTGGTATCATAATATGGGGGGACCCTATGCCATTTTTTTTTATTTATTTATTTTTACTGTACGGGTAGAGGCACACTGATGTATGACTCGCATGAGTGCACTCGGCTCCATTTAAAACAGTGCTGCAGCTCACATCTGCAAATTGTTCCTCAGCCCTAATCGGACAGAGGAAAAAAATCGCAGCATGCAGCGATTGTGGCAGGTGTTACCCTTAGGTGTGACTCGCGCGAGTATTAAGTTGCATCACCCAGCCGGCCACTCTCCAGACACGAGCGTGCAGCTGCATAGAAATACATTTAGATGCACGCTCCTGTCCAGAGAGCGGCAGGCCGTGCTGGGTAATGTGACTCTATACTTGCGTGATTCACAATAGAGTGTAATACCGGCCTGTCTGCAAGTCTCCTATCACTCGCACCCATAAAAGTCTATGGGTGTGAGAGACACATCGGACTGCACTCGGATGTTATTAAGGGCAGAGCGATATATACGCACAGGCTGACAATGGAGGAGATGGGGGGATTAGTTCCTTCCTCTCCTCCAGTAGAGCCTTGGCTGGGGATGATTAACATACTGCATCCGATAGTCTCGCATCGGTTGCCATACACCAGTGTGACCCCGACCTATCATATAGACGAGCATATCGCCTGTAAATGAAAGCAGGCGCCCCTGCTCCCTATACCTTTTACCAACATTTTTAATCTCCGGTTTCTGATCCCCATAGACTTATACAGGGACTGGATTCCGGACTGGAACCGAGTTTTTAATAAAAGGTAACAGGGTCCCGCCGGTCCCGATTTTCTTTGAGTCTGCCCAGCTCTAGTTTCTGGGAATCAAAGCAATCCTCCTCTTTGAGGGGTTAGCAGACATACAGTTAGGTCCAGAAATATTTGGACAGTGACTGAAACTTTGTTATTTGGACTCTTCATGCCAAGATTTTAAAAACTGAAATGCAATTGAAGTGTAGACTTTCAGTTTAATTAAAAGGGATGAACAAAAATATTCTGTGAAACATTTAGGAATTGAACCCATTTTTTGACAAAGTGTCCTCATTTCTGGGGCTCATAAGTAATTAGACAAAGTAACTTTGAACATTTTATTTACGTTATTTATAATACTTTGTAGAGAATCGTTTGAGGTCCTGAAATCTGGAAGCCATGAATATCACCAAAAGCTGGTGTTTCCTCCTTTGTGATGTTTTGCTGTCCTTTACTACAGCTGACTTCAGTAGTTGCTTGTTTGTGGTCTTTCTGCCTTAATTTTTGTCTTAAAGCGCACCAATTACCAGGATTTTCGTGTATAACCTAAAGCCAGTGCTATACTGGCACTATCAGGCTGAGTCTATACATATCTTTAGTTGTCAGCTAGGATGTATAGGTTTTGAAACACAAGCAAGTAAAGTTTGTAAAATGAACAGCTTTTTGATTGACAGCAGCTGATAGCTGGGGAGGGATTTGATATCCAGGAATCTCTAGTATGCACCCAGAACTGCTCATAGTTTGGGTGCATATTGCACCTCATAGGTGCCCTTTAAAGGGCAATTCAATAGCTTATAACATATACAAAACATTAATGTAATACCCAACTTTGGACATTACCAAACAACTCATGAAAACATGAAAAGAAAACAAATGAGATCAAATGTCCAAAAGTATATTTTTTTATTATTATAATAAATAGAAAAAGGAGTACAGTACAACAGACACAATAGAAATAGTGGTGGAAAAAGGCTGCAAGCCTGCCATATATGTATCTAAAACTTATCACCAAAAAAATATGCAACGATAATAGCACAAGGAATAAATGTCAACCACACAATATAAAATTCAATTAGATAGCAGCATACAGACGGGGAGAACAATATATCTTTCACTATAATGTCAACGCACACATAACACACACATAAGCAGTATGGATATAAATAGATCATGAAACTATCCATTAAGTATGGAGATCCAGCAATTAGCCATAAAAATATATGTTATAATGAAGCAATAGCAATTGCTGGAAAAGAGGCAAAAAAGAAGTAAAAGAAAGCCTCAAAACGAGGACAAATAGTCACCTGAATTGGGAGTGAGAGTAGGTAGGGAAGCAGCCGGCAGCCCGACAGCCGTTTCGATAAAGGACTCATGGTAGTTGTGAGGACATAGGGATATATTCTGAGCTATAAGCCATATTCCTATGTCCGCCATCTTGTCAGGGTTGTGTATGACTAGGTCTTCAGGTCTAAAGAGGCTTCAATCAGTATGCTAATGAACGTGAGGAAATTGTCTGTGGAGCAGAAGGCAATCTCCTATGATATGGAAATTAGCTGATCTGTTAAGGTACTGTCACACATAACGAGATCGCTAGCGAGATCGCAGCTGAGTCACCGTTTTGGTGACGCAGTAGCGATCCCGTTAGCGATCTCGTTATGTGTGACACTTACCAGCGATCAGGCCCCTGCTGTGAGATCTCTAGTCGTTGCTGAATGGTCCAGGTCATTTTCTTCAAAGGCGACGTCCTGCTGGGCAGGACACATCGCTGTGTTAGACACTGTGTGACAGAGTCCCAGTGACTGCTGAGATCGTTATACAGGTCGCTACTGCGACCTGTATTGTTCCTGCATCGCTGGTAAGATCTATCAGGTCGCATCGTTTTTGGGATCGCTGGTAAGTCGTTGTGTGTGACTGGGCCTTTAGACCTGGAAAACAATAAAAGGGAAGGAAGACCCCCCTAGGTGACATTGTGGATGAAGTTCCTAACTAATTAACAGGCTCCTGTACGCCCGAGACAGCCAGGCACCGGGAATAAATGTATAATATCTCGTGAGCCGTGCTTCCTATAAATATGTCAGGCAGAAATATGGCATCAAGGCAGGCTGATGATTCCAGCACCTATTTTATATAGGTTTGGGACATTTGGAGGTATCCCAAACTTGATATTGGCCAGTGGGGGACCAGCAACCTACCCATGTGTCCTATCATTGTGAAAGTAATTTCATAACTGTAAAAATGAGAGCATTGGCGTCCGCCTATGACGTTCCCAGGCAAAGTTATGGCCAATAATCACTTTGGGATATTATTTTAGACTCGAGCCAGAGGTGGAGCAGTACACCCCTGCGAGGCTACTAAGGTAGGAGGGGACATGGATTGTAGCCAGTTTGATAAACCCAGTTCAGACATTTTTAGGTGTTCTTTGCTCGGGGGTCAAGTGTGCTGCACACCTGTGAGAAATTCCCTGGAAACCTGGTCTACGGCACCCCCCTGTGGCCAGACGCACAAGGTAACTGCTTGAACTGTATGCCTGTTTGTAATCCATAACTTACTTGTAAATGTACTCTGACCTATATGTATATTTTGTAAATTCCGTATTGTATATATTGTAGTTTCTAGTGTGGCTTAGGCCGATTAAAATATATAATTAATCTTGGGCTGTTCTGTTATCTCGATCCTGAACTCCACGTCTGTGTGCTCGGTGCAATAGTTACCGTAATCGGTTGGTGGCAGCGGGTTTATGCTAAGGATCATTGTGGGGCGACCAGTGAGATTTGGGGAAGTTTATATATATTCCGTCCGCTGAGGTCGGGGGAATATATACCTTACTGTCACCGGAAACCCTTCAATCATCGGCATAGTAGAATAGCGGCCTCCTGGCTTATTGTCGGGCAATTCCATAATTGGCCTGACTATAAGAGGGGCGCTAGAGAGCGCGTCATGTGCTCTGTCTGACGGCAGGGTGGTGGAAAGGGGGGCTGTAGCTTCCGCTTCCTACCCCCCTGTTCGTGACAGTAGTGCTCCCCTTTTCTTCTCTAGACAATCACACTGCCAGCTGTTTCAAATAATCTGAAGGCGGCTTCATCAGAGAAAATCACTTAGAGTCGTATTCCCATCTTCAAGATCCTATCTTAATATGTAGTAGGTAAATCTTCAATACTGGAGAGGAGAAGGGGTTAAAGCCGCGATGTCGCCAAAAAGGATATAAAAACTTTTTGATTTATTAATAAATATTTTATTCCATAGTTCTATGCGTTTCAAGGTTCAAGATCTCTTTTATAGGACCAAAAAAAAGGAGAAAAATTTGGTCCTGAAGAAGAGGTCTTGAACCTTGAAAAAATAGTCACAACACGCTTAAATGATTTGCGTGAGTTTAATTTCCAAAATGGTACCACTTTTTGGTGATTTCTGCTGTTCTGGAAGATTAGGGTCTCTGCAAATGGTGCCCACATATTACTCCAATAAACTCTGCCCCTAAAAAATCAAATGCCAATCTGTATCTTCTGAGCCCTGCCATATGCCCAATTAGAGCTGTATGACCATGTCACCCTAGGGGGTGTGGACCCACTGTGCCACATGACTGACTCACCTTGGAGGGGCATAACTGAGTGACTACCTCATCTTCATTAGAGCCTCTGATGGTGAGGCCAGGCTTGTGCAGGAAGGAAGCCACCAGGTGCCACTCCAGGGGAGCTGCAGGGATGGACTCAGGTGCAGACACGATGGCTGGACCAGACTAGGAGGCTGGTGCAGACTGGACGGCTGGTACTGAATGGTTGGCTGGTTTAGACAGGTATGTCAGATACAGCAGGTTCTGGCAGGTATACCACGTACTGGCAAATACAGCAGGTACGGTAGGCTCTGGCAGGTACAGGAGGTACTCACAGGTAGAGCATTTATGGCATATTCTGCAGGTACGGCAGGTTCTGGCAGGTACAGTAGGTACCGCAGGTACATCAGGTGCGGCAGATTCTGGCAGGTGCAACAGGTACTGGCAGTTATGGTTGGCACTAGGAGACAGGTATAGTTTAGCAGGCCCAGGTAATGGACACAGGATACAGTGAACGGGAGCTGACGAGTAGCAGCGTGTCTCTGGCAGTAAGATTACATTGCTCAGACACCTCCCACAGCTGAGAGGCACTTCCAGGTTAGAGTTGGCCTCAAGCGAGCTCACAGGAAAGCTGTGCAGTGTGTGTAGGTCCCAGAAGCTGGAGGCAGAAGTCACAACAGAGTGGCCAGGAAGGTGAGTGCGCCGGCATCCCTCCTGAGAGGTGGAAGCGGGACAGTGCGGGGACATCGGCTCCGGCATTATAGACCACATATAGGGTGAGGCTGTACTTTGGAGAAAGAGTGTAATAATTTAAAGTAGGCATTCTGTCTTTACAGCCATGGCTAAGATGAAACATTTTGATCTCAATCTACTTATTAGTGTAATATATGTGTAACGCCCCGGCAGTGGTCAAACCGCTCGGATCCGGATGTCACTCCTTGTGGCTCGAGGGTCTCCGGACGCGGGGGCTAAGGGTCACACCCGAATGAAGAAAGGGGGTATTTACAGGGGAGATATAGTTTGTGACGCCATCCGTGGTGTACGGTAATTGGGAGTACTGCCGCTGCCGTTGGGAGTACCCGGGGTGATGGAGTGAGGCAGCAAGATGACATTACCCTTCACAGGTAGGAAAGGCCCCGGGACTCTGGATGCTGGTGTGGGGTGCAGGGGGAGCGCAGGCTCGCTGGTTGCAGGTGTTAATCAGGTACTCACTCAGAAGGAAAGCAGACGCTGACGACGGGTAAACCAAGTCTCTGACTGCCACTGCCTCTTGAGGGGAGCTCATCTGGGTCCCGTCCCCTGCAGCACTGCCTGGTGGTCCGTGACCTGCCTCCTGGCACAGTATTTTTAGAGTGTCCTTTGTGGCCCGTTAGCTTGGAGCTTTCTGGGTCCCGCTCCCGCTAAGTGAGGGAGCCTGCTCTCAGGAGCTCACGCTTGGGATTTCAGTGGGCCGCTTGTTTGGAAATCCCTATCCCCCTCGTTGCGCTAGTGCCCCGATCTCTGGGCTTCGTGGGAACAGTCCATAGAGATCCTGTTCTCCGCAGGTTAATTGCCGGGTTGCCTGAAGCTTCTCCCCATTTAGGGTCCGTGTACCCAGTCGTGCCTTCGGTCCCAGATTGGTGATTAGGCTCAGGCTGCTGACCGTCCTCCAAGACAGGTCCCAGGCACCTAGCCTCAATCCCCTGCGACCGGGGGGGGGGCGACTCCTCTAGGTCCAGACCACCGTCTGCGACCTAGTTTACTTCTCCCCTGGGAGCTACAACTCCCAGCTTCCTCAGAGCTCCTCACAGCTCGAGGGCTACCACTGAACTCTGGGGAGCTGCTACTCCCAGCTCCTCACTCACTGGGAGCTACATCTATTCTGCCTGTCAGCTCTGCTCTGTACTTCCTCCCTCGCTGACTTCTTCCCACCCACCTCCCTGGCTGAACCCTAGGTGGACTGCCCTATTCCAGCTTAAGCAGCCCACTGGTGTGCCTGACAGGGTGTGGTGCAAGGTGTAACTAGGATTTGTGAATGCTGCTGGAAGCAGTACTGCAGGTTAGGTTCCCAGAACCATTAGGGGGTTGAATCCTGCACGGGGAGAGAAAGATTGTGCAGAACCCTGTGACAACCTGTCAAGTCCAGGGCGTCACATATGTAATTTTTCATTTTCTCACATCCCAATGGTAAAGAAATTGGTGATACACTTATGGGATAAAAACATTCATTATACTCCCTAGATGAATTTCTTGAGGGTTGTAATTTCCAAAATGGCTTCAGTTGCGGCAATTTCTCCTTTTCTGGAACCTCATGGGCTCTGAAAGTGGCGACTACAAATTACTACTGCAAATTAGCTATCCAAATCCAGATAGTAAATCTTTCTGTGGCGCCCTGGACTAGCCAGGTCGTCACAGGTAAGACACACACACCCCCACCCCCACTAGACAGCAACATTAGCCAAACATAAAATCCTTGTTGCCTCCCTCCAGGGTCTGATGTCCACACTAGGTGGGGCAGAGCCAAGCGGTTGGCCCCGCCCACCGAGGAGTTCACAGGCCTGGAGGCGGGAAAGAGCAGTCAGAGTAGTTTTGAAGAACAGTGGAGGAGGTTGAAGTGAGAGGAGTAAAGTGGAGAGTGTCTGGGTTTGTGGCCCAGGCACTGACAACAAGGTTGGCAGACGGTGATGGCCGTCTGCAGGAGTGGTGAATCAACGCGGAACCGTAGGACCGGGGTCGGGAGGTGGCCTGCCGGTACCGACCGGGGAGCGAAGTGAAGCCAGCACACACAAGCAGGGCCATCGGACCCCGACCAGGCTTGGAGTCGCCGTCAACAGTCAAATCCGAGTGTGACAGGAACCCCAGGGGTTTCCTAACAGCCAAAGACCCGTTAGAAGGCAACCGTCCGCACCGTGAGGGTATACACCTACCGCCTAAGGCTAGAGACCCAAGGGCCAGCGCCTGCGGGCAAACGGGCTCCTCCGGCATCCATACACCGGGGAGCGGACTACTGTTGGGGACCCATCGTAGTCAAAACAGTACACAAAGGTGCAGGGAAAGACAGCCGCCATCACCTGTCCGGGAAGAGACGCTGCGGCCGGCTGCGGGACCCGTCCATCCAGCCGTTTGGTTTACCGAGGACTTTGTGCATCTCTTGCTGAGTGAGTAAACCCGTGCCATCCGGCACCGCGCCGCGCTGTCCCTGCAACCCTGCACCTTACCTACCCTGCCTCCCCGTCACACCACCGGGCCCCGGGACCACCGACCCCTACCCACGGAGGGGGAAAACAACATCCCAGCTGCTCCCTACCATCGCTCCCGGGATCCCCGTCACCAGCAGCGGTGGTGCCCATCTTCACCACAACCCGTGGGTGGCGTCACGGACTAAATCCCCAAAAACCAACCACCCTTTTCACTCACGGGCGAGGAGCGCCGCTCGAGTCCCCGGATCCGGCCCACCGCTCGAGCCACCGAGCAGCAGCCGCAGCAGCGCCGGACCCGAGCGTTAGCGAGCGCAGCGGTGGCGTCCTCCCCGCCCGCGACATTTCCTTCTGAGCACTGCCATGTGCACAAACAGTAGTTACTGACTAGATATTGGGAAGAAATTGATTTAGAAATGTTTACGTCCATTTCCTTCTATTATTTCTTGTGAAAATTAAAATTTTGTGGCTAAAATAACTTTTTTTTTCTGTAAAAACGTAACTTTTCATTTTCCCATCCCAATCTATATATATAATTGCCTTATTCTGTCTGTCTGTCTGTCTGTCATGCTCCAAAATTGTGTCCTTACGGTGACACAAAGCTGATTGGCCGCTGGGCTCGCCATGGCCCCCCCCCCCGCACGGATTGGCCTCTCGCCCCGGCTCTCTGCAGGCCCCGCCCCACTCACGCAATGCACGCTCGCTCTGGCCCAACTGACACGGAGCTCCGACTCCCAGGTGAGTACACACACACACATCAGATCACACTCACTCTCACACACACCTCACACATCACATCCACACACTCACAACATCCTGGGATATCGCTTGCTTCTACACCGGCTCCGTCACGATCCCAGCAGCGCCAGACATAACCTTGCACTGCTGGGATCTTGACGGAGCCCGTGAACGCTGGTAACCATTATACACATCGGGTAACTAAGGTCCCTTGGTTACCCGATGTGTATCATAGTTACCAGTGTACACCGGCTCCGTCACGATCCCAGCAGCGCCAGACATAACCTTGCGATGCTGGGATCTTGACGGAGCCCGTGAACGCTGGTAACCATTATACACATCGGGTAACTAAGGTCCCTTAGTTACCCGATGTGTATCATAGTTACCAGTGTACACCGGCTCCCGATACACATGTGCAGGGAGCCGGCATTATACTCCTCTCCCCCCAGGACTACTCCTCCTATTACAGTCCTCCTATTATACTCCTCTCTGAGTATAATAGGAGAACTATTATAGCATGGGGGATGTAGCACGATGGGGAGTGCGCAGCATGGGGGATGTAGCACGATGGGGGGTGCGCAGCATGGGGGATGTAGCACGATGGGGGGTGCGCAGCATGGGGGATGTAGCACAATGGGGTGCGCAGCATGGGGGATGTAGCACGATGGGGAGTGCGCAGCATGGGGGATGTAGCACGATGGGGAGTGCGCAGCATGGGGGATGTAGCACGATGGGGAGTGCGCAGCATGGGGGATGTAGCACGATGGGGGATGTTGCACGATGGGGAGTGTGCAGCATGGGGGATGTAGCACGATGGGGAGTGCGCAGCATGGGGGATGTAGCACGATGGGGAGTGCGCAGCATGGGGGATGTAGCACGATGGGGAGGTGCGCAGCATGGGGGATGTAGCACGATGGGGAGTGTGCAGCATGGGGGATGTAGCACGATGGGGAGTGCGCAGCATGGCGGATGGAGCACGATGGCGGGGTGCGCAGCATGGGGGATGTAGCACGATGGGGAGTGCGCAGCATGGGGGATGTAGCACGATGGGGGATGTAGCACGATGGGGGATGTAGCACGATGAGGGGTGCGCAGCATGGGGGATGTAGCACGATGGGGAGTGCACAGCATGGGGGATGTAGCACGATGGCGGGTGCGCAGCATGGGGGATGTAGCACGATGGGGAGTGCGCAGCATGGGGGATGTAGCACGATGGGGAGTGCGCAGCATGGGGGATGGAGCATGATGGGGAGTGCGCAGCATGGAGGATGGAGCATGATGGGGAGTGCGCAGCATGGAGGATGGAGCACAATGGGGAGTGCGCAGCATGGGGGATGGAGCACGATGGGGGGTGCGCAGCATGGGGGATGGAGCACGATGGGGAATGCGCAGCATAGGGGATGGGGCATGATGGGGGATGGAGCACGATGGCGGGTGCGCAGCATGGGGGATGTAGCACGATGGGCAGTGCGCAGCATGGGGGATGTAGCACGATGGGGAATGTAGCACGATGGGGGGTGCGCAGCATGGGGGATGTAGCACGATGGGGAGTGCGCAGCATGGAGGATGTAGCACGATGGGGAGTGCGCAGCATGGGGGATGTAGCACAATGGGGGGTGCGCAGCATGGGGGATGTAGCACGATGGGGGGTGCGCAGCATGGGGGATGGAGCATGATGGGGAGTGCGCAGCATGGAGGATGGAGCACGATGGGGAGTGCGCAGCATGGAGGATGGAGCACGATGGGGGGTGCGCAGCATGGGGGATGAGGCACGATGGGGGGTGCGCAGCATGGGGGATGGAGCACGATGGGGAATGCGCAGCATAGGGGATGGGGCATGATGGGGGGTGCGCAGCATGGGGGATGGAGCACGATGGGAGGTGCACACCTCCCCCAACGCACACACACACACACACACACCGGGAACCACAAACACTGCCATACACAGACACCCACACACACAGACAACGCTGCACACACACAACACCCAACACACAAACACCGCGGCATACATAAATATACGCACATACCGCACAACACACACATTGCACAAAACATACCTCCCCCCAAAACACACCACACCCACACAAACCGCGCAACACACACACAACGCGACAGACACACAGCGCTCCACAAACAACGCAACACACATACAACACAGCTCTCACCCCCCGCCACACCCAGACAACACCCAGAACATGTACAGCGCCCTACACAAACACTTGGTAACTACACACAACAACATATATATATATACATATATATATATCTATATCTATATCTATAACAAAAATCATACATGAACTACACATGGTAGCACAAGGCATACATAAAACTAAACGTTTACCCAAAAATTAAATAATGACACGTAGGCAGTGTGTGGATGAAAAGTGGCCGTGATGGTTTATTAAGAGTTACCAATAAATTATAATTAATTCCAAGTATACTAATAAAATTGTAGAAAATTCATTAAAACAGACACATATAATAATAGTCCATTATAACCAACTAAGAAACTTCAACCAAATCCATCCAGAAGACCTGGGTGATTTTTCCACCAGGGCACGACTAGCCAGTCGTGACCCCCCCCAAACCCACCAGCCACTTCTCAATCACAGACTGCAAACCTAAATTAAATATATCCAAGCCTATTTCAGACAGATGGATCCCATCATGCCGGAATAAACCAGGAGAAAAATCTTCTAGATCCACATGACGATATGAAAAACCATTTAAGCTGCTTAAAAATTTTTCTAACTCCCTATTAATCCTTTTTCTTATTTTATTCATGAAAACAAACCCATCCATGTTCCAAATAAGACGAGGCACCATTTCTGAATAAACTAGCATACAATCTGGAAACTGATTTCTTATATGTAACCAGTCCCTGCGCATCTGAAATAACATATGAAGTGTGTTCAATTTACCAATGTCATTACCTCCCAAGTGGATGATGATTAAGTCCGGAGGAGGTGCTACCAACAACAACTCGTTCAATACGTCCACCAAACTTAACCATCTCAGACCTCTATACCCAAACCAAAATATTTGAAGCAACTCCTGGTGAAATGATAAATTCTCTGTGTAGATTCTGCGCTCGGCTCTCTTCCGAGCCCAATAAATGAAGGAATGGCCTACTATCCAGACTGTTAATAGTCCTAAAATAAAAAATGATTAAAACAATAAATTAGGACGAATATAAGACTTAAACCTCTTTGACTCCCAGCGTCCAATGTACTTTATTTTGTCATCACCTAGCCCGAGCATAGCCGCCTCCGTGGCAGCTCCAATCCTAAAAGAGTGGGAAGAAATTTGCATCGGACCAATATTCAATATAGCAAGACATTTCTTTAACACACTGTTAAATTGAAATATAGTAACTGGTTCCCCATTAGCATGAACCAAAAAGGAACCAGGCACCATGGGCCGATATTGTAACCAATTGACTACATTATTAAATGGACACAGGCACGAATCCATAATTTTATTCAATGTAATGAGACAACCTTTTCCGAGTTGATCGGTCTTAGACCTATTTAAAGTGATCAGTAGTTGATGATGTAATAACACTACATCACCGACAGATAAACCTGACCGCTGATTTTTGCTAATGCTCACCAACTCACTAATCCTTAACGCAGCGAAAAACATAAGGGTAAAAGCCGTTCTAAATAAACACGTCTCAAACTGGTCAAAGCACACTAATGGTAATGCATTCCATAGTTTTTCCAATAAATTAAAAGATATAGGACACCTCCTATCAGAATGATAGCTAGACCTCTTTAAACCCTTTAAAGCCTGTTTTACAGGAAAAAAGCTATTCAGTGGGGGATTACCATATAATTTCATAAAAAATGAAACTCCTGCAATAACTCTTGCTAAAGAAGCATAGCTGATCCTTTCTTTCAATAATTCCTGTACAAATAACAACGCTGAATCCCTTTTTGTTTCAAGAAAATTCACGTTTTTACTCACACAGAAATCACACCATTTTTTCCATGCGACTGAATAACCAGCCCATGTTCTACTAGCCAATGAGTCCTTAATGACACCAGTCAATAATCCCATAGAATGTCCCATAGATGAGGGGGGCAAGGGGTGTTGTTCCGGTCGGCATCGGGTAATAGAAGCCGAAACTTCTCCGACTGCTGACAAGAAAGAGAACCGGCTAAATTGTTATTTCTTCCATTAATGTAAGATGCTTTTAACCAGATGTTAAACCTCAAAGACATTAAAACAAGATGTCTCAGAATTTTAGATGCCCAAAAGCATTTTGACGACAAGGTGTTAATACAAAAAACTACCCCTTGACTATCTGACAGAAAAACTATCCTTTTATTTGCTAAGAGATGACCCCAGACAACAATGGCAACTAAAATGGGAAAAAGTTCTAGGACTACCAGGTTCTTCAGGACCTTGTTGCGTACCCAAGACTCAGGCCAACTCCCAGCAGACCAATGGCTATTCAAAACTACACCGTAGCCCATTGGACTAACCACATCGACATGCAGACCCACCGATTCAGAAGATCTAAAATCCTCCTGCCAGCAAGAAATCCCGTTAAAATCACGTAAAAATTCTGACCAAACCGATAAATCATCCTTTATATTCCTCGTGAGCCTAATATGAGAACGGGGGGACTTGAATCCTTTTGTCGCATCATATAAACTCCTGGAAAATACTCTACCCATCGGGATAATCCTTAATGCAAAATTCAATGAACCTAATAAAGACTGTAAGTCTTTCAAACAAGTTTTTTCTTTTCCCATCATTTCTTCAATCAACCACCTAAGTTTTAACACTTTGTCTCCAGGTAATAAACACTCCATTTTCTCTGAGTCAATCACAATCCCCAAAAATTCCAACCTACAGCATGGAAACACTGTCTTCTCATCCGCTAATGGTACTCCAAATAAACAAGCTAAATCAACAAATTTTTTTAACAAATCCAAACAAACTGAAGAATTACAATCACCAATAAACAAAAAATCATCTAGATAATGAATAACACCCCCTACTGGAACCTCAAATTGCAGTACCCACTGCAAAAAAGATGAAAACGCCTCAAAATACAAGCATGACAGCGAAAACCCCATCGGCAAGCACATATCATAATAAAATTTCTCTTCAAAACAAAAACCTAAAGAGTTAAAACCAGACGGGATAACCGGCAGTAACCGGAAGGCGGCTTTAATGTCCACCTTAGCCAATAAAGCATTCTTACCAAAACGCCTAAGTAAAGCTACCGCCATGTCAAAAGACGCATACTTCACTGACGTACTAGAAGCATCAATCTGATCATTAAGAGAACCTCCCGCAGGGTACGACAAATGATGAATAAGTCTGAAACTACCCTTCTCTTTTTTAGGTACTAAACCAAGCGGTGACACTCTAAAATTGACAAATGGCGGGGAGCTAAAAGGCCCAGCAACTCTGCCCGCTTCCACTTCCTTTGAAATTTTTTCCTTCACAATCAAAGGATGCTCCCTAACCGAAGCTAAATTTTCAAAAATACAACAACCAGAACCAGAAAACTCTGGGACAAAAAACCCATGTGTAAAACCCTCTCGAACCAGCTCACGTTTCTCCTTGTCTGGAAAAAGGTCGAGCCATGGCTGCATTTTTTCCACTCTCACTGGCGTCAGTACTTTTATTAAGCTGCTCTTTGAGGGAGGTCCCTTGGGAACTAGACTGAGCATTCTTTTTGAAACACTTTGACATAGGGTGAGTTCCTCCGCAAAATGAGCATTCATGCCGAAAGCGGCAATTATTTAACCATTTGCATGAACCCTCATTAAACGCAAAACACACCCCTTTTTTCATTACCTGGGAGTTAGGCCTTACTGAACTGTTCCTCTGAGGAAGCATTAGATTAAGCCAAAGGCCTACATCTTTCTCCCCCCATTTAATATGTGAATGCACTGATTTCTTTTGCCTAAATGATTCATCATATATCAACCATGCTGTGCCACCGAAATTACGGTAAGCCTCCAGTATGATATCCACATGCTGAAATAAACCACTGCATAAATTAGATCTTTTTTCTCCAAGTACAGCAGCATAGATAGAAAAAGACTGAATCCAATTATTGAATGATCTAAATATTTTTCGTCTATCATCATTATCCTACTTATCATCCTTCCTTTCCAATCTATGCTGCTGCACTGGAAGCAATGTAAACACATCAATAAACTCCCCATTCCAAATCTTTTCCTTAATAGAGGCGCTTAAGTGAAAACCTAAAGGCGATAATTCACAAGTAAGAGCCTCTTTAAGAAAAGAATCAGAAACCCCTGAAACCCTATTACTACCTGAACTAGTTGACAAAGGTAAATTAAAATTACCATTTTTAAAAACATCAAGCAATGTACTAACTACAACCTCCTTTACATCATTGGGGGAAATGTTGTGCACAGGGAAAGGGGTAGAAGATGTCTCACCCCTTGTGGCGTCCTGCCGACGAGAGCCTCCTCCAGATCCATCGTCGCTGAACCCAGCGCTGGCCACGTAAGGATCCTCTTCAGGGCAACTCTGGACTCCAGCCTCCCCTTCATGCCCAGTCTCTGGAGCGGGGATGTCGCTGACCCAGGCCCTGAGCGCCGCCGCTGCCCTAGAATTGCTCTTTTGCACGGGCAGCGGCTGAACACTCCGGCCTCTGCTGCGACCCCGTTCCCTGGGCGCCGCCATCTTCTTCCGGCTGCTCGGATCAGGTGACCTGCTGCGACTTCCTGTAGACAAGACGCCAGGCTCTTTCTGATGACGTTGCCGCTCTCGCGATGGTACCCCACGAGCTCCGGACACCGGCGTCTTCTTCCGCTCCGACCCTTTACTCCTCGTTGATGCTGCTGGCGGTGAGTAGATTTCCTTTCTCCTCCTTTTTCTCCGCAGGTTCTTCTCCACCGCCGCTGCCGCCGCTTCAGCTTCAGCTCCGGACTGTAACTCTTCTCCATGCCGCTCCTCCCGCGTAGTCACCGCTTCTTCACTTGCTTGTAGTGGTGGCGAACTGGCCGCCGCCAGGCAGGATCTAAGCCATTCTTCTCCGCCCCGCTCGCCGGCTCTCCTCAGCAGCTGCTCCAGAAGGTCGTTCATGCTTCTTCAATCTTCATCAGCTGGACTGACAGCTGACTGCTCTGACAGCCTTAAATACTCTTTATTCCCGCATAAATTATTAAAATAACCAATCACATTAGAGAAAAAAGAGCGCGCAACAGCTGGAAAAAAACGGCTCACACCAGCTGTTCGCATTACCTCATACAGCCTGAAACTATTCAAAACATTAACTCTTTCCTAACCACCCTATATCAAATAAATTCATTATGATGCCTGTGCGACCATGTCAAACCCCGCTAATCGCTATAGGGTTTTTTTTCAATACGTAAATTCTAGAATACCCGATGCGTAGAATCGGGCCACCTTCTAGTGTTATATAATCATGTGAAGCGTTTGTGGGTTCAATATACTGATCACACCTCTAGGTACGGTAATATCCTTGAGGGTGTGTAGTTTTTAGGTAATTTGTGGGGATTATTGTTCTACTGACAGTACAAGGGCACTACATATGCAGCATGGTGAAAAACTAGAGAACAGAAGGGAGTGCCAGTCTAGGAGCCCCATTCCCTAGTTATCCCTTAATACTTCATGACAATAAGTGTCATGATGACTATGGGATAGTGGGGAACCGAGTCTCCTAAGCTGACCCTCAAGCTAGGGGGCCCTATGCTATCCCTAACCTCAGGGATACTCCAGATGGTAGAGAAACCTGAGTCTCCTTTCTGACCCCCAGGGAGGGACAGGACAGGAGTGTGTTGAATACAACAGATAAAGACAGACAAGGGAAAACCAAAACTCTGTCACACAGCACGCACAAGAGATTCAGGAGACAAAACAAGATCAAGAAGGAAGTATAAAACAACAGAGGTAAACTTTACAACCACTGCAAGCAATAGGCACAACTTAAGCACAACTTTCACCAGAGTCTGAGACACCTCACAGACCAGCATAGAATAAACTATGGCTGGCATGGGTAGAAGGATTCTACTAGCATAAATAGGAGAGGAGCAAATGGGATTAGTATCCCCACAACATGTGATTAAAGGAGCAAGCAGACTTGCAGAGATTAAAGGTGGCTTTACACGCTACGATATCGTTAATGTTTTATCGTCGGGGTCATGTTGTTAGTGATGCACATCCGGTGTCATTAACTATATCGCAGCGTGTGACACTTACCAGCGACCTTAAGCGACCTCAAAAATGGTGAAAATCGTTCACCATGGAGAGGTCGTCCCAAACTCAAAAATCGGTAAGGGTTGTTTATCCATGTTGTTCATCGATCATTCGGCAGCACACATCGCTATGTGTGACACCACAGGAGCGAGGGACGTCTCCTTACCTGCCACCGGCCGCAATGCGGAAGGAAGAAGGTGGGCGGGATGTTACGTCCCGCTCATCTCCGCCCCTCCGCTTTGATTGGCCGGCCGCTTAGTGACGTCACGGTGACGTCAAACGTCCCTCCCCCTTGAGGGAGGGATTGTTCGGCAGTCACAGCGACGACGCCGACCAGGTAAGTGCGGGTGACGCTGCCGTAGCGATAATGTTCGCAGCGGCAGCGATCACACGATATCACATGGGCAACGGGGGTGGGTACTTACACGCTCGATATCGCTAGAAATTGCTAGAAATATCGTAGCGTGTAAAGCCACCTTAACTGTTGTTAGCCCGGCTTTGAATCAGAACACATCAGTTCGGCACCCGAGTCTGCCTGTGTTGATCACAGACACAAGAGAAACCATTGGGCAGAGTGTCAGAATCTGCAATCTGAATAGAGCCCAATGCCGCCATGACAGTTGGCGAAGTTTGTGCAAAACTCCGTGTGACAATAGGTAGAAAAGGATTGCCTTTATGACAGTGGCAGCTGCAATGTCCCCAGAACATGATGTTCCCACACCCACAGTGCCCTCCATTCATATATACCTTACCAGCTATTCTTCTGCTTCAGAGACAGAAAATATAAGACCTCAAAGAAACATGTGAGTGCTCTCTGGTGTCTCCCATGCAGTTTCCAGGTCCTGCAGTGTACAGAAGAGAGCTGCTACGTGCATATTACATATATAATAATCTGCAGCGCTTTACATCAACACTGTCCCCATTGGGGCTCACAATCTAATTTCCCTATCTGTATGTCTTTGAAGTGTGGGAGGAAACTAGAAATCCTGGAGAAAGCCCACACAAGTACGGGGAGAACACAAAAACTCCTTGCAAATGTCTTTTTGGGATCTGAACCCAGGACCACTGCGCTGCAAGAAAAATTGTGACATGCATTGCTGCAAATCTTTTGGGGTCTGTCTTTGTACATCTAGAGGCTGACATTTTTGCTCATTCATTGCAAAATATCTCTAGCTCAGTGAGATTGGATGGAGACATCTGCGATCAGCAATTTTCAAGTCTTGTCACAGATGCCTCAATAAGATTTAAATCTGGATTTTGACTGGGCCATTCACACACATGAACATGCTCTGACCTACACTATCCATTGTAGATCTGGTAGTATGTTTAGGGTCGTTGTCCTGCTGGAAGGTGACTCTACGCCCCAATCTAAAATTTTTTGCAGCCTTTAACAGGTTTTCCTCCAGGATTGCCCTGTCTTTAGCTCCATCCATCTTCCCATCAACTTCGACCAGCTTCCCTGTCCCTGCTGAAGAAAAGCCTTCCCACAGCAGGATGCTGCCACAATATGACAGTGGGAATGATGTTTTCAGTCTGATGTACAGTCTTTTCTTTCCACCACATACAGTGTGTCCACTCATATCCTGTCCACCGCCATTAACTTGAGAACGGCGGCAGCTATTGGCATAGAAGTGGTGTCTAGGAATAGTAAAGTAGCCATGCACTACGCAATGAAACCACCTACAGCGCCACCTGGTGGAAAACAACAGAGTTAGCATTTTTATCTCGAAAACAGAACAAGATAGAGAAAAAAGTTAATTAAAAAATTGTAGGGCATCATCATTTCAATACGAATCGACACCTTGCATACAGAAATGCTATGATATGAAACCCATTATCCCCCCCAAAACATTGAATGCTTCTCACGCATATGGCGCTCATTTACCTTTGATGCTCAAAGTGGCCACCGTCAGCTGCAATGCACATCTGGACTCTGCACAGCATACTGTATCTTGCTGCACGCTGTGCAATATGGTAGGCGACACGTTTCCACAAGCATCTGTGTTACGTCGTCGTAGGTCCTGCAATGTTGGTGGAGGGGTCGCATACACCTGCTGTTTAATGTGACCTCATAGAAAGAAGTCCAATGGGGTCAGGTCAGGTGAGCATGGAGGCCACTTCTGTACTGCCCCGCGCTCCGCTGCAGCCGAGCCGCTCGGATCCGGGCTCGTTTGTGGGTGGCTCGAGCGCCTCTGGACCAGGGGTCACTTCGCTCTGAAAGGGGCTGGCGCTTTGAGGGGGTTTAGGGTTACGTCCGAGGCCGTGTTTTTTGTTTGTTTAAGTTTGTGGCGCCACCCACGGGTTGTGGTGAATGTGGACACCACCGCTGCTGTTTACTAGGCACCCGGGGAAGATGTTGCGCAGCAAAGGTATTAACCCCTCCGTGGGCAGGGGTGATGGTCCCGGGATCCGTTGGGGATGGTATGTGGGTGCTTGGCGGTACAGGATGGTGCGTGGCCTGAGGGCACAGTTGTACTCACTATTACAGATACACAAGAGTCTCCGGTAAACCAAAAAGATGGTGGTCGGTGCACGCAGCCGGCTGCATCTGGTCCTCCACTCGGGTTGGTGGCCTCCGCCTTTCTCCTGCACCTTCTGTGTAGCTGTGGACAGCCCGTGCTTCAGCAACGGGAGTCCGCTCCCCAGCTTTCTGTGTGTCGGGAGAGCCCGTTTGCCCGCAGACGCTGGCCCGTGGGATCTCTTTGCCTGAGCTGTGGCTTTTTATCCCCCTCGGTGGGCTGTTGTCATCAGTCGGGACTTGAGTGGGGAAGGACCTAAAGTCCAGACCTCAATCAGTTAATTAACTTAGTCCGGTAGTTTCAGGACCAAGTTTCAGGGTCTGAGTAATCCCTCTTGTGCTCCGGTTTCTAGTCGGTTCCTCGGTTTGGTACCGGCGGGCCACCACCCTGCCCCAGTCCCTTACGGTTCCACCGAGCCGTCTTCCTGGCTCCTACAGGCTGGGGCCACCGTTTGCCTCCTAGCCAGAGGTGACTGGGCTCCAACCCAGACACCGGTTGTTAGACTGGGGCAGACCTGGGCACAGGTCTGCCTCTGCACTTGAACTTCACTACTCCATTGTCAAAACTGATCTAACTAGTTTCTCCTGCCTCAGGACCTGTGAACTCCTCAGTGGGCGTGTCCAACCACCTGGCCACGCCCCCTGGTGTGCCCATCAAATCCTGAGGGAGGTGACTAGGGTTTTAAAGGTGGCTGATGACACCTTTTTAGGAAACGGGTGTTATGCAAGGGCCTACCTGTGACTACCTGGCTAGTCCAGGGCGTCACACTTCACGCAGCCACCATACCCAATGACTTGAAGGAAGGTCTCCATGAGGTATCGCTTCACGTCCGCAGCCTTGTGAGTTTTATATGTTCTAATCATAGCATTTCTGTATGCAAGGTGTCGATATTGACTCTATCTCGTTCCGTTTTCGACATAAAAATGCTAACTCCGTTGTTTTCCACCAGGTGGCGCTATAGGCGGTTTCATTGCGTAGCGCATGGCTACTTTACTATACCTAGACACCACATCTATACCTATAGCTGCCGCCGTTCTCAAGTTAATGGCGGTGGACAGGATATGGGTGGACACACTGTATAGCGTTAGCCTAAAAAGTTCTACCTTGAACAGAGCACTTTCCACATGCTCACTGTGTCCCCTATATGGCTTTTTGCCAACTGAAAACAGGACTTCTTATTCTTTCTGTTCAAAAATTGCTTTCTTCTTGCCACTCATCCATAAAGACCAGATTTTTGTAGTGTATGACTAATAGCTGTCCTAGAATCATACAATCTTAGAATGTTAAAGTTGGAAGGGACCTCCAGGATCATCTCGTCGAACCCCCTGCTCAATACAGGATTCACTATATCATCCCACGCAGATCTCTGTCCAGTCTCTTTTTGAAGACTTCCATTAAGGGAAACTAAGTACCTATATAAAGATTCTCCCATCTGAGCTGTGGATCTCTGCAAGCTCTTCCAGTGTGACTATGGACCTCTTGGCTGCTTCTCTGATTAGAGCTCTCCTTGCTTAGGAAGTTAGTTTAAGTGGACTGTCATGTCTTGGCATTTTTGAAGTTGTGCCATACTCTTTCCATTTTTCGATGATGGATTGAACAGTACTCTGTGAAATGTTGAGACCTGCGTTATTTTTTGTAACCTAACCCAGCTTTAATCTTCCTCACAACTTTATCTCTGACCTGTATGGTGTGTTCCTTGGTTTTCTTGTTGCTGTTTGATCTTTAATGTTCTCAAACAAACCTCTTAGACCTTCACAGAACAGCTGTACTTTTTTTTTTTAGAGATATTAGATTATAGGGGGCAGAATACAAATGCACATCACAATTTTCAGGTTTATATTTTTAATATATTTAGAAAACCATGTAATATTTCCTTTACACTTCAAATACTTGATACTTGTGGAAACGTTCATGGAGTATGAATACTTTTTCCAAGGAACTGAATACAGTGAACCAGGTACCTAAAAATTTAACATGTCTCAGTATTGTTTTCAATTATATAATTCTCCATTTCCTTCTAATACAGGTTAAACTCCCTGAATACTACAAACCTTGGATGGACATAGCAGAACATTTAGCTGAACTAATTGAAACAAAGAAACTGCGAGATGAAGTCAGCAAGGTGAGAGTGTTTTTTTCAGGATTTTTATGGAATATACACAGTATTTATATATATATATATATATATATATATATATATATATACTAGCTGTACTACCCGGCTCTTCGGCCGGGTTAATAACTGCTGTTAACAAAATAGAATGTATTAACAAAAATGTATTCTGCACACAAAAACCAAAAAAACAAATAGATAGAAATGTAATTATTAAATTGTTGCCTATATTAACCAAACAGAGCTCTGATTAATTAACTGTAGCAAAATAGAAGCTATGCTGTGATTGGTTGCTATTGGCAGCCTGATAAATCTCCAGGCTACAGAAAGCCCTCCCCCTGACAGTATATATTAGCTCACACATACACATATAGACAGGTCATGTGACTGACAGCTGCCGTATTTCCTATGTGGTACATTTGTTATTCTTGTAGTTTGGCTGCTTATTAATCAGATTTTTATTTTTGAAGGATAATACCAGACTTGTGTGTGTTTAGGGCGATTATGTGGCGAGGTTGGTGTATGTGTGGCGCCCCTGAGGCTTCCGTCGCCACAGGTCATTGCACCCCATCCAGCGGTGTGATGCCCATTCTGGGTGAGGAAGGGAGTGAACACCGGTCCCCTGGTAAATCTACACTACACCCATTGCTAGGAACACACTGGGACCAGGGATAGTGGCAGAAACCCTCCCATGCTGCATGCTGGGAGGGGCCGTAAGACCCATCCCTGCTCCTATAGGGTAGATCAGAGCAACTGGGGAGGTGGGAGGAGCCACATGAGAGCAGACACAGAAAGGAAAGTCTAGTGTGAGTGTCGCGGGCGGGGAGGAGGGTGTCGGCACACTACGCTCGCCCCTTCTGCTCGGGTCCGGCGGTTGCTGCTCAGTGGTGGCTCGAGCTGTGGGCCGGATCCCGGGGGTTCTCGAGCGGCACTCCTCGCCCGTGAGTGAAAGGGGGGTGTTGGGTGTGGGGATAGTTTATTGTCCGTGACGCCACCCACGGTTGTGGTGATTTCACCACCGCTGCTCAATATGGGGATCCCGGGGATGGTGATGCGGAGCAGCCAGGTGTTGTGTTGCCCCTCCGTGGGTAGGGGTTGGTGATTCCGGGGCCCGGTGATGAGATGGGAGATGCAGGGCCTGGTGGGCGCAGGGACGCGGGGGCAGCGCTGTGCCTTGCGGCACTGTGGTACTCACTCAGCCTGAGACGTTGACTCAGTTTTACGGTAAACCACACGGCTGGAAAGACGGTTCCCACGGACGGCTGCACTTGCTCTCCCAGTAGGTGACGGTGATGTCCCTTTTCCTTGCACCTTTGTTTCTGTGTTGGTAGCGATGGGTTCCCACCGGTAACCCGCTCCCCGGCTTCAAGCTGGACCGGAGGAGCTCTACTCTTTGCCCGCAGGCGCTGGCCCTGAGAAACTGGTGCCCTGGTGGTGGCGGTGTTTCTGCTACAATGGTTGGGCTGTTGCCTTCAATCGGGACTTAGTTGTTGGGGGATCTGCGTCCCCTTCACTGACGGATTTGGCAAATTCTGGTGACTCCAAGCCTTGCCGGGGTCCGAGAGGCCCCTGCCCTGGTGCTGACTGTCCTTTGGTACACTGCTCCAGACCGCCGGGCCACTACCCGTCCACGGTCCTTCCAGGAACTTCCAAACTGTCCCCCTCCAGACAGTCACCGCCATTGCTGACCTTGCTGACCCTGTCCTGCACACAGCTGGACTCTCTTCAGGCTTTCTTTCTGTCACCTTTCACCTTCCTTCAACTTCTCCTACTCCTCCTTTACCACTTCCACTTTACTTCCTTTCACTTCCTCCTCCTAAACTCAACTTTTCTCGAGCCCTGCCTGGGCTAATCTTCCACTCCTTCCACTTCCTCCTCCAAACTCTATCTGCCTGGTACTTCCTGCCTCCAGGGCTGTGAACTCCTCGGTGGGCGGAGCCAACCGCCTGGCCCACCCCCTGGTGTGAACATCAGCCCCTGGAGGAAGGCAACAAGGATTTTGGTTAGCTTTGATGTACCTAACTGGGATGTAGGGTGTGGTGGTGCAATGACCTGTGACCCCTGGCTTGCCCAGGGCGTCACATTCCCCCTTAGCAAAATGCAGACCGTCCGCGGGCTGCCCGTCCAACACCGGTTTTATTTTTCTGCAAATGCATAAAAAGGTATAACATGGTAAAACAGTAACATATTTACATTTTCAATGAATCTTCCCATAACGGGAGGCACTTTTACTTAAACGTTTCAAACGGTTTACGGTTACGGTTTCCGCTCTCTCCCACCCAAGCAACCTGGCCCTGATGCTGCCCCTAAAGCCCAGGCAGCACCCCTTGACCCACAGTCCAGCACACGGTACCCGAGCGGGATCTGTCCTTCCCCTCCAGAGGGTAGCCACTGGTTCCTGTGGTGGCTGGGCCCCAGCCTGCTCTGCTGAGGGTCCTCCCTCCAACCTGCCTCTCCGGAGGCGGCATTGCGGAAAACGGTAACGGTAAACAACTTATTTACAAGCCACTAACGTTTGTGGTTGCCCTGCAAGTTCACGGGCTTGTCCATGGATAGTTCCCATGCAAAATAACTTTTTAAACGGTCCCCACTGGGACAACGGTGCCAGCTCCGGCCGGTTGCAAATCACTTTTTGACAATCAGGTTACTGTTCGGTAATCATTTTTCTTATCATTTTCTGTAAACCTTTTCAACTTTCAAACACAAAAACAACTCAGTGGTGGTCCCAACGGGGACTGGACAACGGTGCTCCGCTGCCCTACTCCAGGCCTTCAGCTTCATCCGAGGGAGGGGGTGCAGGACTCACTCTGCTCTCCTGGCTGCCCCGCAGTTTCACATCCAGGGCAAACCACCCCCTCTCTCCGCAGTGTCGGGTGTACTGAACAATGTCTCCCGGCATTAGGTTGCGGCCGGGATGCTCCTCAGGCAGGTGGGCATTCACATCCCGCCGGGCTACAAACACTTCGGCCTCCAGGCCCGGTTCATAGATAAACCCGTAGCCCCGGCGGACATCAAACCGCCTCACCTGCCCCTCGTACAGCGGACCCCGGACACGGAAGGTGGCCTGGCGGAGATTCTCCTTCTCCCTGATAGCTCGGGCCACCAGCTCGGCCTTCTTCCTCTCCCTCTCTCCGATCTCCAGGCCCAGCGGTACCGGCTCCCTATCCCAATACGGCGCTGCTGTGAGCTCCGGCGCACGGGTCGGGCCCTGCGGGACATTCTGGATATTGCCCACTGTCAGGAATCTGGGCGGCGTGTCCCGCGGTGTCTTGGCCTTGGGCGCTGCCTTACAGCAACAACCCGGCGCTACCTCAGCCGAGGTGTGGGGGATGGGCATAGGGGCTTTCCGCTGCTGGGCCTTCGGCTCGGAGCGGGTCATCGGCTCCGGCTCGGGGGATTTTTCAGGGGATGCCTCCGGTTCAGCCTTCGGGACCTTCCACGGCAACACCTCCGGTCTACTACGGGCTCCGGCTACAGGTCGGTCCGCCTGGGCGGGGACGCTGGGTATTGCTACCGGTTGCGGTGGTAGCAGGCCTAATGGCGGGGTCACGGCCTCCAGGACAGGTGGCGAGGGAGGCGGCGGGGGGAGAGGGCTTGGACCGGATCCCGCAGCCACGATGACCGGCCCTTCCAGGGCATCGGGGCGTGGGTCACTCACCCTCCCTTTCTCCGCTTCCTCCTCGCGTCTCCGCACGGTGGCTATAACGTCCGCCATGTCGGTCTCCCACTCCTCCATGAGGAGCTGCATCCTGACCTGCAGCCGTTGGTAGAGCTGCGCGGTCCGGATTTCCACCCACGCCGCGGTTCCAGGCGCGGGGGCTACGGTGTCGCGGGACGGCATCCACATGGCGACTTCTTCTTCCAGGAACGGTATGTCTGCAGAGTCCTGGCGTCCCTGCTTTTTATAGCTGCAGCTACATGCAGCCAGCCGCCATCGCGTCCCCCTTAGCTCTTTCCGGCCCCTCCTCTCTCGGGGCGGGGTTTTGGCCTTCGCGCCTCTGCTACTCGAGAAGACGCTCGAGCGGGAACTTTTCGCGCCAAAGATGGCGACTTCTGAAATTTTTCAGCCGGATACCTCCGGCGGTAACAAAGCGCACCTCTACCAAACGGCAGAGCGGTAAGATCCTGTTCGTGACGCCAAGTTGTCGCGGGCGGGGAGGAGGGTGTCGGCACACTACGCTCGCCCCTTCTGCTCGGGTCCGGCGGTTGCTGCTCAGTGGTGGCTCGAGCTGTGGGCCGGATCCCGGGGGTTCTCGAGCGGCACTCCTCGCCCGTGAATGAAAGGGGGGTGTTGGGTGTGGGGATAGTTTATTGTCCGTGACGCCACCCACGGTTGTGGTGATTTCACCACCGCTGCTCAATATGGGGATCCCGGGGATGGTGATGCGGAGCAGCCAGGTGTTGTGTTGCCCCTCCGTGGGTAGGGGTTGGTGATCCCGGTGCCCGGTGATGAGATGGGAGATGCAGGGCCTGGTGGGCGCAGGGACGCAGGGGCAGCGCTGTGCCTTGCGGCACTGTGGTACTCACT
The DNA here is from genome assembly GCF_048569485.1 of Anomaloglossus baeobatrachus. Classification (NCBI taxonomy): domain Eukaryota; kingdom Metazoa; phylum Chordata; class Amphibia; order Anura; family Aromobatidae; genus Anomaloglossus; species Anomaloglossus baeobatrachus. The sequence continues at coordinate 616,284,356 of NC_134356.1, read as the reverse complement.
CAGCCTGAGACGTTGACACAGTTTTACGGTAAACCACACGGCTGGAAAGACGGTTCCCACGGACGGCTGCACTTGCTCTCCCAGTAGGTGACGGTGATGTCCCTTTTCCTTGCACCTTTGTTTCTGTGTTGGTAGCGATGGGTTCCCACCGGTAACCCGCTCCCCGGCTTCAAGCTGGACCGGAGGAGCTCTACTCTTTGCCCGCAGGCGCTGGCCCTGAGAAACTGGTGCCCTGGCGGTGGCGGTGTTTCTGCTACAATGGTTGGGCTGTTGCCTTCAATCGGGACTTGGTTGTTGGGGGATCTGCGTCCCCTTCACTGACGGATTTGGCAAATTCTGGCGACTCCAAGCCTTGCCGGGGACCGAGAGGCCCCTGCCCTGGTGCTGACTGTCCTTTGGTACACTGCTCCAGACCGCTGGGCCACTACCCGTCCGCGGTCCTTCCAGGAACTTCCAAACGGTCCCCCTCCAGACAGTCACCGCCGTTGCTAACCTTGCTGACCCTGTCCTGCACACAGCTGGACTCTCTTCAGGCTTTCTTTCTGTCACCTTTCACCTTCCTTCAACTTCTCCTACTCCTCCTTTACCACTTCCACTTTACTTCCTTTCACTTCCTCCTCCTAAACTCAACTTTTCTCGAGCCCTGCCTGGGCTAATCTTCCACTCCTTCCACTTCCTCCTCCAAACTCTATCTGCCTGGTACTTCCTGCCTCCAGGGCTGTGAACTCCTCGGTGGGCGGAGCCAACCGCCTGGCCCACCCCCTGGTGTGAACATCAGCCCCTGGAGGAAGGCAACAAGGATTTGGGTTAGCTTTGATGTACCTAACTGGGATGTAGGGTGTGGTGGTGCAATGACCTGTGACCCCTGGCTTGCCCAGGGCGTCACATGAGGAGATAGAGAGAGTGTGGGGAAGGAGGAGGAGGTCTGCAGGAGGCAGGCAAGGAGGAGAAGTGAAATGAAAGAAAGCTCCAAGTCAGTCAGGAGCTGAAAAGAAGAAAGAGACGCTTCCTGGTGAAGATCCTGGGACTCAGAGGGTCCAGGTGCCACCAAGCAGGGAACAGAAGGGGTCCCAGGGCCACGGGTAGCTGTAGAGCTGCGGTGGCCTGTTCCACAGGAACATCGGTGGAGGGATCAAGCTGCAACAGGGGACGGTCCCTAGAAACCGGAGGAGTGCAAAATCATCTCCAAACAGTAAAAACCGAGGCCCAAGGAAAGTTGTAAACTCCCCGGGCCACAGCGCACAGCAGAACTTCTAGAAAAGGGGTAATCAGCCGACAGGTGACCCCCCAGCCTGGAGGCTGTTGTGGAGGCCAAGCCAGGTTTACCCTACAAAAGGCAAGGCTTAGGAAGACAGCGGAAGACAGAGACACTTAAGAGAAGGGCACCGGGTTTTGCTCCAAGAATCACCCAGAAACGGCGGAGGTCCCTGACAGTGGTCCCAGCAGTCCAAGGGTTCCTGCCGGCCTTGACAAGAATTGTGAGTAAAGAACTTGAATTGCACCCTTGGAGTGGTCTCTGTTATTTTAGCTGCTTATACTTCCACTACACCATAGACTCTCACGAGCACCAACGGTGTGCCCCGGGGCATTGCTCCACCTGTGGGGAGCAGTACCATCATTGCTGCCATATCATCATCCCGGAGGCCTTACACAGCAGCGGCGGCTTAATAGCCGCATACCACAGGTGGCGTCACGAACACAAACTTTATTCACCCCCAACACTGCAGCCATATTTTATTGACACCCACCAGGGCCATGGAGTCGGGCCCCGCCACCACTGACGACCCCTGGACTAGTCCGGCCCGGCATCGGGTGTCCCATAGCCCTGGGGTGGGCGAGTCAACTTTGGCGTCACGAACAGGATTTCGTGCCCGGTCCCACCGGGTACTGTGCGCCTGAAGAATCGGGAAATAGCCTGTGTTTTACTGTGAGAGACTGCCGCCATTGAAGCCACTGAGCGTGGGAAGAAGGGGGGGCGTGCCTGCAGAAAGGGCGCGAAGAGAAGCCCCGCCCCCTTGTCCAAGAAAGGAGCGCGAAGAAGTGCCCGCCATGGAAGGCGGAAGAAGAAGATATGGCGACTAGAAAAGCTGGCCGGCTGGCAGAACAAGTCTAGATGTCAGACCAGCAGATAAAGAGAATGTACCTGATAGTAAACGGAGCGGTGCCGGCCGTGATGGGCTGGGCGCCAGTCTGGCGCCAGATGCTAGTGCAGCCTTCGGCTCCGCCTCCGAGAAGGGGAAGGGTGCAGCCGAGTGGCGTGGTCGAGCACCCGAGCAGTGTTCCAGCAAGCGTTCCCCAGGTCGGCAGCATGGCAGAGAGGCTGCAGAAGTGCGCACCAGGGACCGGGAAGATGGATCCGGAGTTGGACCTGCTCAGGGAGGAGATGAAAATCCTGGCCCGGAGGCTGAACAGCATGCAAACGGAGGTGGACCGGCGGAGAGAAAATCCGATGGTGCCGGAGAGCGTGGGCCACAGGATGGAGGGCGCCGAGCAGCGACCGGGTGAGCTATTTGAAACCCTGACCCGTCCGGACCCACTGCCCTACCAAGCGCCACCGCCCAGTCCCTCCACCGTCCCGCTAGCTTTCCCCGCCAGCCCCGCTGATGCCCAGTGGGGCACCGGAGGCCTGCCTGAAACCCCCGAAGACGGCGCCTGGGGAGGGGTGGACCCCGAGCAGTTAGTGGGCCCCCTACCGAGTCCCCCTGTAAGCCTCCTGGGAACAACATCCCCGGGAGTGAACTGGGACGCAGCGCCCATTGAGAGTGGGAGACTGCAGCAGCCACTGCGGCCCAAGGAGACTCCCCTGGCAAATGAGCTGACCTGCCAGAGATTGGTGGAGGAGTACCAGCGGGAGCGGGAGGCCCGGGAGAAGAAGCGGAGGGCCGAGGAGGCGTCCAACCTGGCCTCCAAGGATCAAATCCGAAAGGCCCTCAAGGGGTCACAGGGCCCAGTGAGACGGGGCCTAGTGATGGACTTCCGGCAGGAAGGAGGCTGGGGCTTCATCAGAGAGCCCGGATTGGGCAAAGATGTTTTTGTGGCCCGACGTGATATTGAGGAGCACCTGCCCACCCAGAGCGATATGCTAAGCCGGGTGACGCTGTGGAGTACACCCGGCTGATGGGGAGCCGGGGCTGGTACGCTCTGCATGTCCACATCCTGCGGGAAGAGGCGGCCCCAGAAGAACTGGAGTGGCGCCGCACTATGCCAGCGTGCAGAACCTCCCCTGTCAGCAGCAGCCGCAGCACTACCTCAAAGCAGGCCCAAGCCGCAGAACTGTGCAGCGGGCCTGCAACAGCCACGCAGGAGACACAGACCCGGATCTCTATGGCTTGTCTGATGCAAGGGGCCCTGCCAAAGCACGACCCCGAAGATCACAGCAGTCCCATACAAGCCAGCAGCCCTCTGCAAACAAGCAGTCCCCTGCAGAAATGCCGTGCTGTGCCTGCAAGCAGCCCCACTCCTACCTAGGCTGCAGCGCCCCGCAGTAGGTCAGTGACCAGCACCAGGGAGACCCAGACAATGATCTCATCGGCATACCTGTTGCTCGGGCAATGCCGGAGTGGGACCCCCACATCTATCCTCGTGAGTGAAAAGGAAAAGAAGATGCTGAACTGTACATAGCCCCTGTCTGCCCCTCATTCTTTGTGAAGATGTCCTTTTTGTGCTGCCCTAATGTTCTTTTTGAAGATGACACCCTTTCCTGCCTTACTGCCCCTTGTGCTTTTTGAAGAAGTCACCCCCCCTATGTGTATGTGTACCGGGCCACGGAACTGGAATGTGGTCCCCGGTGAAAGTAAATGTATGTGCCATGTGTTACAAGGCCACTGGACTTAGTGGCTGGTATGTTGTTTTTGTAACTTAAGAGAGTTGAACGAACTGCCAGGCTACTGGACTTGTTGTAGCCAACAATGTAAATAGTTGCACCAGTTGTGCCCCCTACCAGAATTATGGGGGAAGTGCCCAAACTGTGCAATAGACTGAAAGTGCACACTTAGATGTTTCTTTATAAGAAGTTTGCAACGTTTAAGTACTTGTGCCTCCCATAAAGGGAAGAAATGTTTAATTATTTTATTGTTATGCATAACAAAAATGTTTTTGCAGTTCTTCCACGTTTTGTTGTCTTTTCAGCCTGAGGACGTGCTGGGATTCGCTGTGGGGGAGTGTGGCGCCCCTGAGGCTTCCGTCGCCACAGGTCATTGCACCCCATCCAGCGGTGTGATGCCCATTCTGGGTGAGGAAGGGAGTGAACACCGGTCCCCTGGTAAATCTACACTACACCCATTGCTAGGAACACACTGGGACCAGGGATAGTGTCAGAAACCCTCCCATGCTGCATGCTGGGAGGGGCCGTAAGACCCATCCCTGCTCCTATAGGGTAGATCAGAGAAACTGGGGAGGTGGGAGGAGCCACATGAGAGCAGACACAGAAAGGAAAGTCTAGTGTGAGGAGATAGAGAGAGTGTGGGGAAGGAGGAGGAGGTCTGCAGGAGGCAGGCAAGGAGGAGAAGTGAAAGGAAAGAAAGCTCCAAGTCAGTCAGGAGCTGAAAAGAAGAAAGAGACGCTTCCTGGTGAAGATCCTGGGACTCAGAGGATCCAGGTGCCACCAAGCAGGGAACAGAAGGGGTCCCAGGGCCACGGGTAGCTGTAGAGCTGCGGTGGCCTGTTCCACAGGAACATCGGTGGAGGGATCAAGCTGCAACAGGGGACGGTCCCTAGAAACCGGAGGAGTGCAAAATCATCTCCAAACAGTAAAAACCAAGGCCCAGGGAAAGTTGTAAACTCCCCGGGCCACAGCACACAGCAGAACTTCTAGAAAAGGGGTAATCAGCCGAAAGGTGACACCCCAGCCTGGAGGCTGTTGTGGAGGCCAAGCCAGGTTTACCCTACAAAAGGCAAGGCTTAGGAAGACAGCGGAAGACAGAGACACTTAAGAGAAGGGCACCGGGTTTTGCTCCAAGAATCACCCAGAAACGGCGGAGGTCCCTGACAGTGGTCCCAGCAGTCCAAGGGTTCCTGCTGGCCTTGACAAGAATTGTGAGTAAAGAACTTGAACTGTACCCTTGGAGTGGTCTCTGTTATTTTAGCTGCTTAGACTTCCACTACACCATAGACTCTCACGAGCACCAACGGTGTGCCCCGGGGCATTGCTCCACCTGTGGGGAGCAGTACCATCATTGCTGCCATATCATCATCCCGGAGGCCTTACACAGCAGCGGCGGCTTAATAGCCGCATACCACAGGTGGCGTCACGAACACAAACTTTATTCACCCCCAACACTGCAGCCATATTTTATTGACACCCACCAGGGCCACGGAGTCGGGCCCCGCCACCACTGACGACCCCCGGACTAGTCCGGCCCGGCATCGGGTGTCCCATAGCCCTGGGGTGGGCGAGTCATATGTGTGGTGAGATGTGTGCTGAGGGTGGTATATGTGTACAAGCACGTGGTAGTGTGTGGCGCATTTTGTGTGTGTGTTCATATCCCCGAGTGTGGTGAGTATCCCATGTCGGGGCCCCACCTTAGTAACTGTACGGTATATACTCTTTGGCGCCATCACTCTCATTCTTTAAGTCCCCCTTGTTCACATCTGGCAACTGTCAATTTGCCCCCAACACTTTTCGTTTCACGTTTTCCCCATTATGTAGATAGGGGCAAAATTGATTGGTAAATTGGAACGCGTGGGGTTAAAATTTCGCCTCACAACATAGCACACACACACACACACACACACACATACACACATTCAGCTTTATATATTAGATATATATATCTAATATATAAAGCTGAATGTGTGTGTGTATGTGTGTGTGTGTGTGTGTATGTCCGGGATTGGCACCGTCGCAGCTACAGCCGCAAAATTTTGCACAGCGCAGAATGCGCAGCCACGCCCTTATATGGAATGTTGGCGTGTCACAATGCAGCCAGGGAAAGAGACAGACACAGACAGGGAAAGAGGCAGACACAGACAGGGTAAGAAACAGACATAGACAGGGTAAGAGACAGACAAAAAGAGACAGACACAGACAAAGAGACAGACTGACAGGGAAAGAGACAGACACAGACAGGGAAAGAGACAGACACAGACAGGGTAAGAAACAGGCATAGACAGGCAAGAGACAGACACAAAGAGACAGACACAGACAAAGAGACAGACAAAGAAACAGGACTGACAGGGAAAGAGAGGGAAAGTGACAGACAGGGAAAGTGACAGACAGGGAAAATGACTGACAGGGAAAGTGACAGAGATAGGTAGACAGGGAAGAGATAGATAGACAGACAGGGAAAGAAATAGATAGACAGACAGGGAAAGAGATTGAGACAGACGGAGAAAGAGACAGACAGAGAAAGAGATAGAGATAGAGACAGAGAGATATATACAGAAGGGGAGACAGACAGAGAATGGGAGAGAAACAGAGAGACAGTTACTATCCCGGGCAGCGCCGGGTGCTATGTTGTGAGGCGAAATTTTAACCCCACGCGTTCCAATTTACCAATCAATTTTGCCCCTATCTACATAATGGGGAAAACGTGAAACGAAAAGTGTTGGGGGCAAAGTGACAGCTGCCAGATGTGAACAAGGGGGACTTAAAGAATGAGAGCGATGGCGCCAAAGAGTATATACCGTACAGTTGCTAAGGTGGGGCCCCGACATGGGATACTCACCACACTCGGGGATATGAACACACACACAAAATGCGCCACACACTACCACGTGCTTGAACACATATACCACCCTCAGCACACATCTCACCACACATACGCCAACCTCACCACATAATCGCCCTAAACACACACAAGTCTGGTATTATCCTTCACAAATAAAAATCTGATTAATAAGCAGCCAAACTACAAGAATAACAAATGTACCACATAGGAAATACGGCAGCTGTCAGTCACATGACCTGTCTATATGTGTATGTGTGAGCTAATATATACTGTCAGGGGGAGGGCTTTCTGTAGCCTGGAGATTTATCAGGCTGCCAATAGCAACCAATCACAGCGTAGCTTCTATTTTGCTACAGTTAATTAATCTGAGCTCTGATTGGTTAATATAGGCAACAATTTAATAATTACATTTCTGTCTATTTGTTTTGTGGTTTTTGTGTGCAGAATACATTTTTGTTAATACATTCTATTTTGTTAACAGCAGTTATTAACCTGGGCGAAGCCAGGTAGTACAGCTAGTATAAATATATAGATAGATTATTATAGAAAGTTTTCACCCCCTTGGCTTTTTACCTATTTTGTTACATTACAACCTGTGTTTAAATATTTTTGTAATCTGATTTGTGTGTGATGCATCAGCACTATGTAGTCTAAGTTGGGGAAATGAAGTGCGAAAAATACAGGCAAAAATTAAATTTATGGGATAAAAAAAAAAAATTGCCATGTGCATATGTATTCACCCCTTTTGCTATGCAGCGCCTAAAAGTTTGTGGCGTGATCAATTACCTTCATAAGTCATATGCTTAGTGAAAGGAAGTCCACCTGTGTACAATCTAAGTGTCCTGGGGGCTGTCACTATATACACACCGTTTCTGAAAGGCCACAGAGGCTGCAACACCATTAAGCAAGAGGCCCTACTAACCAAACACCAGGAAGACCAAGGAGATCTCCAAACAAGTCAAAGACAAAGTTGTTGAGACGTACAAGTCAAGGTTAGGTTATAAAAAATATCCCAACCACTGCTGATCCCCCGGACACCATCAAATCCATTATCATCAAATGGTAAAAACATGGTACCACAACAAACCTGCCAAGAGAGGATCACCCACCAAAACTCTCAGCCTGGGAAAGGAGGGCATTAATCAGAGAGTCAGCACATAGACCAAAGGTAACACTGAAGAATTTGCAGAGCCTGAAGTATCTGTCCATATGACTACAATAAGCCCCACACTCCATAGTGCTGGCGTTTATGGAAGAGTGCCCAGAAAAAAAGCCTTTACGTACAGCCAAAAATTGTAAGGCTCGTTTTGAGTTTGCCAAAAGAAATGTGGGAGACTCCCCAGATGTATAGAGGAAGGTGCTGAGGTCAGATGAGACCAAAATTGAACTGTTTGGCCACCAAGTTGAACACTATATCTGGCGCCAAACCAACACAGGTCATCACCCCAAAAACACCATCCCAACAGTGAAACATGGTGGTAGCAGCATCATGCTGTGGGGATGTTTTTCGGCAGCAGGAACAAGGAAAATGATCCGAGTCAAGAGGAAGATGGAGGTGTGAAATACAGGGATATTCTTGAACAAAACCACCTGTTTCAATGTATTTGGCTTGTGCATTGTTAAGTTATCTTAATCATTTTTAGTCAGGTAACCTTCTTTGACAAGTTATTAAGATGATATGTTGTGAGTCATGATAACCTTTACTGTGTCATATTATGCCGTCCCGGCTCAGACCGGATCCGGGATGGTCGGATCCGGGATGGTCGTGGCTCAAGGGGTCCGGACCCGGGCTCGGCTAACACTCCGATCCTTGAAAGGGGATATTTACAGGGGAGAAGTTCGTGACGCCACCTGCGGTTTGTGGTAATGGGAGTACCACCACTGCTGGAAGGAGTACTGGGGCAGATGTTGTGGGGCAGCAAGGTGTCAGTCCCTCTGCAGGTAGGGAAAGCCCCGGCCTTTGGGGTATTGGTGAACAATTGGGAGCGGAGGGTGCAGGGGACCAGGGTACTCACTGTGGTGCTGGATGAGGATTATAAAGTAGACACTCACACTGAAGATAAACCAAAGTCTCTGTGCATCACAGTCGCTACAGGGAGCCCGTCCAGGTGTCCGCTCCCACCGGTGACACTTGGTAATCCGGACCCTGCCTCCGTGCACAATTTTTGTTGTCCGTTGTGGACCCTTGGCATGAAGTTGTTGTGGCCCCGCTACCTGTGTGTAGGGCAGCTGTGCTCTTGATGGCTGGCACTTGGGATTTCAGTTGGGCTGCTTTATATGGAGAACCGTATCCCCCGCGTTGTGCTGATGCCTTCAATCTCTGAGCTCTTAGGGAAGTTCATAAAGATACTCTCCCTCCCAGGTTAATTATCAGGACGTTGAATCGGCTCCTGACCTAGGGTCCTGTACCCCGTCGTGCTTGGTAGTGGTCCGTTTATTGGCTCGCTTAGGTCGACAGTCCTCCAACACTAAGTCAGTCGCACCCTTTCCCAATGTCACTGCTACCGGTCCCCGACTCCTGTGGTCCCGGACCACCGTCTGTGACCCAACCTTGGTCTCGCTCCCCGGGAGCTACTACTCCCAGCTCCTCACTCTTTGAGGGTTCTCACTGCTCTGCTCTCTACTTCTTCCCTCCCACCAGTCTGCCTGACCCCTAGGTGGGTGGTCCTACTCTAGCTTGACCATCCCACTGGTGTGTCTGACAGGTTTGATGTGAGGTGTGGTTGGGAATTGTAGTGCTGATGGTGTGACACTGATTATTGGGAACCTGGAACCATCGTGGTTGGGTCCTGCATCCTGGGGGGACAGGATGGAGTTCCCTGTAGCACCCTGATATAGTCAGTGGCGCAACAATATAATATATATTCTAAAATTGAAAACACAATTTAAAGGAGTTGCCTCTGTAAAGGAGTTGCCCCTGTTCCATACTTACAACAATTAAAACTCAAAATTTGGGACACTTTAAGGCCTCTTTCACACGTCCGTGAAAATCACGCATGTTTTTCACGGACGTGTCAAAGGTGCGTATTGCCCTCGGTGAGCCGTGTGTATGGCACACGTGTGTTCTCCGTGTGTTATCTGTGATAACACACGGAGAACGGGAACTTTCTAGTCACCTGTCCCTGGCTTCGCTGTCCGTGGTGCTGATCTTCAGTCTCTGGTCCTGCCGACTCCCCGCTGCTGCGTCCGGCCGCAGTGAAGTGACTATTCAATGAGCATAATGAGCGGCGGTCAGAAGCAAGTGACAGCAGCGGCAGAGACAGGAGGGCTGGAGAAAGTGAGTAAAGTTTTGTTTTTTTTTATCGCAGACACGTGTTTTCTCCAGTGCGTGTCACACGGAACACCTCCGTGTGGTCCATTTGTGTTGCGTGTGACCCGTTTGCGTTCCGTGTGACACCCGTGATGCCGGAGAGAAAATGGACATGTCTACGTGTGGAGCACACGGGCACACGTATGCTCCACACGTACACACGGTCCATGGCAGAATATGCACGTGAGCGCAGACCCATTGATTTTAATAGGTCTATGTGTGTATGTGTCTCCGGTACGTGAGAAAACTGACCAAACACGTACCGGAGACACGGACGTGTGAAAGAGGCCTAAGGGATTTTATGACCTTAAAGGGAATCCGTCAGCAGGTTTTTGCTATGTAATCTGAGGACCGCATGATGTAAGGGATTAAAACACTGATTTCACCAATGTGTCAATTAGGGTTAAAACACTGAATTCAGTGATGTGTCACTTATTATGCTGTGTGCTTTTTTTTTTTTTTTTTTTTTTACCTACCATGAAGAATTTATCACCAGGTGATTATCAAAGCTTGGACTCCCTCCTCTGATAAGCAGCTCACTTTCAATAAATAATGTACACAGAGAGTTGTGGTGTGGGTGAGGTTGGATTTCTGAGCTCTGCCACATTTAAGAAATCTGAATTTGTCACAACTGTTGCATGCAGTAATCAAAGTGATGCATCATTGGATTCAGGATCTCTTTTTCTAAATTATGCTGCTCTCAGATGAGATAGCAAAAACCTGGTGACAGATTTTTTTAGAAAGAACTTTCCCTGAGCAGTGATGACTTGAAAAACAAAAAAAAGCTATTCTCATCTGCTGCCATTCCCCTGGATCCAGCACAGGCTACTCTAATAGTCTGCTCCAGAAATGGAAGCCATAACATCACCTTTTTTGTCCGTGAAATAACTCTTGATTCATTGGATGTTTCTCTGACAACTACTTTGAGCCCTGTCCCAGGACGTCAGTGAAAGCCTGAAAACAACTAGGAAAAGCAATGAAACACCCACATTTAAGCATGGTTTTACTACGTGGGATTGTCTCAGCAAAATTGTGACTGGCCCCAGTAACACAGGTGAAGTGTTCCTTATGGACTGTTTTTGTGAGCAATTACCGCCATTTTATTATCTGTGACAAAGTAACCGCGCCATCACTCTGGTGAAAACGCGTGAAAAAGACACTCCGCTCCCTGGGAGTGTGCAACATGTAAAACCGAAACTAACTGCAGGAGGCCGGAAGAGCCTGCTGCAGAATGCTCCCTGGTGTGCTAGGGGGACGGCAGCTCTGGATCATCAGCCAAGTAAACCAGAGAGAGGCGAGATGTCTGCCCCAAGGGACAGGAGACCAGATCGGTCCGGCAGCGGGACCGCTGCCTAGCTAGAGGGAGAAGTGAAGCGGCTGTGCATACGGATGCAGGAGCAGCTCATCGAGCAAGTCATGGACTGGCGTGCAGAGATGCAGGGGATGGTGGCGATCATGCGAGCCCAGGAGGACTGGGCCTTGCACGAGGAGCAGCGCCAGGAGCAGGTAGGAACCGAAACCTCCCTGGCCCCACTAGTCACTAGTCTCTTCGGCCGCGGAACCCGTGCCATCCCCGGCCGCTGACCCGGCGGCACCACCAGCTCCTTCCCCAGCTACGGACCAGGCTGCACCGCCTCCGTCCACGGTCAGATCAGACCCGGCCGCATCCCTTTCTCCGGAGGAGAAGGACCAAGTGTCCCGCCTATCCCGGCCAGACCAGACCTGACTGTATCCCCTTCTCTGGAGGAGAAGGACCAAGATGTTCCGTCATCAGCAGGTCAACCAGACCATGCCGTGTCACCAGATGGAAGAACCGACAACCGACAGAGGAGTTGCCGGTGACCAGGCTGAATGCGTGCCCGCTGATGGGAACCCGGAAGCGGACTGTTCGGGTCCGGTAGGCCCGATGTCCAAATTAGCATGGATCCCACGTTCAGAGGGAAGCGGTTTCCGTGTTGTGATTGCAGGATACACGTTGCCTGAAATCTGGGTGCCAGAGCAAGAGGAAGAGCCTAACCTGATGAGGGACCTGTTTCTGACTCTGTCGTTGTCCCATTACCGACATGGCGTCGGTGCAACAAACCATGGCACTCTGTTTGTGTGTGCCCGGGGGATGGCCAGAACCTCGGAACTGTGACTGGTTCCCAGATACAACCTTACATGCCGGCAGAGATCGCTGTGGAGATACCAACCCCCGCACCTGCAACAGCAGCAGTTCCCCAGCTCCCACCAAGAGGCAGTTGAGGTGTGCGAGACCAGTGCACCCAGACCCTGAGTGCTGATCCCAGGAGGCCAGATGACCCAGATGGCTCCGCACCTGCACTGTGGTAGCTGAATCAGGCTACCCAATTTTGTTGTTCTGTTTAATAATGTTTGCATAATACTGCACAGTTTTGATATAAATATGGACCACTGGTCATTGGACTGGGAATGACCCGAACTCTTGCAGTGTAAATAGTTGCACCAGTTGTGCCAATACCAGAGTACAACCTGCTATGAGAACCCTCATCAACACCATCAACAGGAGAGGAAAAGGTCGCAGGAAGGGTCTACAGTAGAGTCGTCCGAGACTCGGTCACAATCGAAACCGGTGACCTTCCTCCTAGAGGTTTGGGGATCAGGACCTTTGAGTGATGGTTGATGGAAGGGGTACTCCAGTTTGCAACGGTTAAAGCAATGCCTCCCCTGTGTGGGAAGAATGTTAATAATTTTAATGTTTAAAAAAATAAATAAATGTTAACCTGTGTTAATCTTTTGCAGCCCGAGGACGGGCATTGTTTAACCAAGGGGGAATGTAGCGCCCCTGAACCTTTCAGGGCACTACTAGGTACTGCATCCTGCCAAAGATGCAGGGCCTACCCTCAGGGACCTGGAAGACCAGTGGCGGTACCACCAACACACATAATATCCCCAGTTCCCACTCCCAATCAGGGGTGGCTGACTAGTCCGGGACCCAATGGATGGCCACCCAGAGGTGGAGCAAGTCCAGTCCACTAGACGACAACCCGGGGGGGGAGACAGGCGGTAGTGAGTCCGGTAGTGACAGTCGAAGGGGACGGACATGTCTCCAGACGTGGTCGTGTAGCAGTGACCTAGGTGGCATAGGAGAGGCGTTGTCAGTGAGGGTACAGCCAGGTACCCCTGGAACCAGAGCACCGATGGGGAACAGGGCCCTAGGTCAGGCGAAAGCTTCAGGCTACCTGACAAATACCTGCACAGTGAGGGGACCTTCACAGACCTCATTGACCCAAGAATCCGGGGGCACCTGCAGTAAAGATTGAGCCAGGAACCAGAACAGAACACCAACTCTACAGGGTTTGTGTCGCGGGCGGAGGAGAGGACGCTGCGCTCTCCCACTGCTCGGGTCCGGCCGCTGCTGTTGCTGCGGCTGCCGCTGCTGCTCGGTGGTGGCTCGAGCGGTGGGCCGGATCCCGGGGACTCGAGCGGCGCTCCTCGCCCGTGAGTGAAAAGGGGATTTTGATTGTGGGGGTTTTGATTATTGTCCGTGATGCCACCCACGGTTGTGGTGATATTGGTGACACCACCGCTGCTCTGGACGGGGATCCCGGGAGCGGTGACAGGGAGCAGCTTTGTTGTTAGTTCTCCCCTCCGTGTGTAGGGGGTTGGTTGTCCCGGGGCCCGGTGATGGGGTAGGGATGAATGGCAGGCGGGTTACGGGGCCTGGTGAGGTGCAGAGTCGCGGGGGGGGGCAACGCTGTGCCGCACGGCACGGTGGTACTCACTCAGCCAATGATGAGGACACAGTTCTCGGTAAAACACACGGCTGGATGGACGGGTCCCACAGACGGCTGCGGTGTTGTTTCTCCCGGCAGGTTGGTGATGACTGCCTTTCCCTGCACCTAGATACGGTAGATGGTTCCAATGGGTTCCCACCGATAACCCGCTCCCCAGCTTGGATATGAGCCGGAGGAGCCCCTTTTGCCCGCAGGCTCTGGCCCTGGGAAACGGTTGCCTTGGTGGTGTCTCCCTCACTTGGTTGGACTGTTGCAGTCGCGGGCGGGGAGGAGGGTGTCAGCACACTACGCTCACCCCCTCTGCTCGGGTCCGGCGGCTGCTGCTCAGTGGTGGCTCGAGCGGTGGGCCGGATCCCGGGGGTTCTCGAGCGACACTCCTCGCCCGTGAGTGAAAGGGGGTTGTTGGGTGTGGGAATTGTTTATTGTCCGTGACGCCACCCACGGTTGTGGTGATTTCACCACCGCTGCTCTATAGGCCCGGGGACGATGGTGTGTAGCAGCGAGATGTTGCGTTGCCCCTCCGTGGGTAGGGGTTGGTGATCCCGGGGCCCGGTGATGGTGAGGGAGGCGCAGGGCCTGGTGGGCGCAGGGACGCGGGGGCAGCGCTGTGCCTTGCGGCACTGTGGTACTCACTCAGCCTGAGACGTTGACACAGTTTTACGGTAAACCACACGGCTGGAAAGACGGTTCCCACAGACGGCTGCACTTGCTCTCCCAGTAGGTAACGGTGATGTCCCTCTGACCTGCACCTGATGTTTCTAAGTTGGTAGCGATGGGTTCCCACCGGTAACCCGCTCCCCGGCTTCAAGCTGGACCGGGGGAGCTCTACTTTGCCCGCAGACGCTGGCCCTGAGGAACTGGTGCCTTGGCGGTGTTCCTCCTTAATGGTCGGACTGTTGCCTTCAATCGGGACAAGGTTGTTGGGGGATCGACGTCCGCTTCACTGACGGATTCGGCAAATTATGGCGACTCCTAGCCTTGCCGGGGTCCGAGAGGCCCCTGCCCTGGTGCTGACTGTCCTTTGCACGCTGCTCCAGACCGTCGGGTCACTACCCGTCCGCGGTCCTTCCAGGAACTCCCGAACAGTCACCCCTCTGGACAGTCACCGTCGTTGCTGACCTTGCTGACCCGTCCTGCACACAGCTGGACCACTTCAGGCTTTTCACTCTCTTTCTTTCCTGTCACCACTCTTGCTTTCCTCCTTTACTTCCTTCTACTTTCACTTCCTTAACTCAACTTCACTGTTTACTCAAACTCTTCCCTGAGCTGACTGCACTTGAGCCCTGCCTGGGCTACTCTTCTGCTGTTTACTCAAGCTCTCCCTGAGCTATTCTGCCTGGTTCTTCCCGCCTCCAGAGCTGTGAACTCCTCGGTGGGCGGAGCCAACCGCCTGGCCCACCCTCTGGTGTGAACATCAGCCTCTGGAGGAAGGCAACAAGGATTTCTGGTTAGCTTTGGTGTTCCTAACTGGGATGTAGGGTGTGGTGGTGTGATGACCTGTGACCCCTGGCTTGCCCAGGGCGTCACATTGCCTTCTGTCGGGACTTGGCTGTTGGGAAACCCAGGAGGTTCCCTTCACTAACGAATTTGGCAAATTCACGGCGACTCCTAGCCTTGCCGGGGTCCGTAAGCCCCTGCCAGATGGTGCTGGCTTCTCTTCGCGTACCGGTCCGGTACCGCCGGGCCACCGCCCGTCCACGGTCCTTACGGTAGACTCCAATCAGCCACTCCTGCAGACGGTCACCACAGTCTGCCAACCTTGCTGATCTGTCCGGGCCACACACCCGGACCAACTTCAGGCTGCTTAGCTGTCACTTTTCTCCTCTCTCACTACTTTCCCTCCTTCCACTTTCACTACCAAGACTGGTCTGCCTGGTTTTCCCGCCTCCAGGACTGTGAACTCCTCGGTGGGCGGGGCCAACCGCCTGGCCCACCCCCTGGTGTGAACATCAGCCCCTGGAGGAAGGCAACAAGGGTTTTGTGTTCTGACTTCGGTGTGCCTGCTGGGAGTGTGGGGTGTGTTGGTGTTGTTCTCTGTGGCCCCTGGCTTGTCCAGGGCGCCACATTTGCACTGCCCGCCGTACGGACGAGAGACTGCCGACAGACAGTAAGAGACCCACAAATGCTCCAAGCTACGGGGTTCCACCAACCAGTGAGATGTTCCGGGGAAAGAAGCCACCAGGTTACCACACCGGCACTGGGACAAAAGGGACCAGGGGTCTGAACCAGCCGTCCTTAGTGCCACAGCTCAACACCACTGTGAGTAAAAACAGAAATTGCACTGTATCCCCATCATGTTGTCTCCCTTCTTTCTGAGTCGGATCCCACCATTCACTCCCTGGGGCTTGGCCCTACTTGCGGAGGGCCTACCATCCAGGCTGCCATCACCATCAGCCCCAGTGGTAACAGAATGTGCAGCGGTGGTTCCATCACCATAACTGCAACCTGCAAGCGATGTCACGATATAAACTCCTTCATCTCCCCTGTATATAATTCCCCTTTAAAAAGTGACCCCAGGGTCACGGAACCGGGCATCGGCCATTACACAACCGTGACACAGCATCCCCGTACATATACGGCCCAGGACCAAGTACCCCATAGCTCTGAGGCGTCCTATACATATATATATATATGTATCTATATCTATCTATCTATCTATATATATATAGTAAACAGACCAAATGTAGAAGTACAGTACTAAGTTTCACCACCAGTGGGCAGGAGCGCACCACTGACGCTCACTGATCATTGTAAGGAAGCTATAGGGACAGTACATGACATTATGACATAATTCACTGTTCGGTGATTACTGCACTCTATGATCGTACAATTCAGTTATTGATGATTTACATGATACTATCTGGTATTATATCTTTTCTCTAGATGCCAGAGCTGGACATACAGCACCTCAAGGGGCACAGACAGTTCCGCTTGGCCCGTGTCATCCTCAGTCATATAGTCATGGGCTATGTATGGCAGGACGGCGAGACTGGAGGAGTTAAGGTGAGAACGGTAATAAGAAAGATCCTGTTTACTGGACTGTAAATTGAAGTTTTGTTAAAGGGGTGTGACCCCCATCTGTCGATGTGCCATAAATGCTCCAGATGAGACACCCCTTTAACTTCATTGCCAGGGTAAGGTCCCATATAGTGCGAGACACAGGGTCTTTTGTCCTGTCGTCCTATTATTATTTATGTAACACAAGCCTTTTGGGGGTTAAATTTTAGCCTGTCTGATTGTTTTTTTCAGGGATATCTGGCATCTTCCTTATCAAAAAACATAGCCAGGCTTTGCTTCACCCTTGGCAAAGATTTGTTTTCTCAGAAGGAATTCCAGCAAAACAGATTACAGCAAAACCTCAACTTTTAATTCCTGTTTATTTAAATACAAGACAAAAACGTTTGGGATCTTCTGGATATTTATTGCCCAGGCGAGGCAAAGTGGCTCATAGGTGTATGACCCGTGGCTCCCAGAGCCTGGTGCACATACTTGCCAGCCCTGTCCACAGCGACATCCCTGGATTATTTGCCTATTAGAAAATGTGCCGAATTGCCCAACACAAGTGATCTGTCTTTGGTGTGGTATGGCTGACATAAAGGCAGGTGGATAGGCCATGTGTCCAGTGGTGTAACTAGAGTCCGATGGGCCCGCTGCAAAGTTTGAGCCTGCCCCCTCTCTTACATGTTGGTCAGATGTATGGGCAGTTGTAATGTTCTAAATCCTATAAAGACATATGAGTTGCCCCTTCCCCTTCATTGTGTAGTACTGACCTCCATCCTGTCCCCAATCCTGGGCCACTTCCTGGTAAATATGTTCCTCATCCTGATGTATGACCTCATCATGGATATAGCCTGGAATATATAGCCCCATCCTGGTATATCTGGCCCCATCTTGGTATATATGGCTCCATTATGGCACCATCCTGGTATATATGTCACCTTCGTGGTCCATCTTGGTATATATGTCCTTATCATGGCTATATCCTGGTATATGTCCCCATCCTGGCCACATCTGCTGTATGACCCCATCATGCCTATATCCTGGTATATCTGTCCCCATCATGGTCAATCCTAGTATATATCCACATCTTGGCCCCATCCTAGTATAAGTCCGCATCCTGACCCCATCCTGGTATATATGTCGCCATCATGGCCCCATCCTGGCATATATGTCCCCATTTTGGTATATGTGTCCCCATTATGGCCCCATCCTGGTATAGATGTCCCCATAATGGCCACATCCTAGTATAGATGTCCCCATAATGGCCCCATCCTGGTATACATGTCCCCATAAAGGCCTCATCCTGGGATACCTGTCCTCATAATGGCCCCATCCTGGTATATATGTCCTTATAATGGCCCCTTCCTGGTATATAGGTCACCATAATGGCCAAATCCTGATCTATATGTCTCCATCATGGCCCAATCCTGGTATTCACTTTGCCAAAATGGCCCCATCCTGGTATATATGTCCCCATAATGGCCGCATCCTAGTATATATTTACCTATCTGGGTATATGTGTTCCCATCATGGCCCCATCCTGGTAAAGATCTCCCCATAATATCAACATCCTGATATATATGTGCCCATAATGGCCCCATGCATGTGGCTATGAAGACAAGTACAATAGGAGTCTGTGATGTAACTAATTACACTGTAGGTATAGGCATTCTTAGAGTATTAGTCACAGGCAAATTACCTCTGTGATGATGGGGAAACCTTTATCTCTTGGAGATTCTTGAGGAGAGGCCATTCTCTAAACATAGATTGAGCAATATTAACCTATGGACTTCGGTACAGGATTATATTTCTGCAACTTTACTCCATAACGAACTGTTATATAAAAGTTTTGGATTGCAAATGGTTATTGTTACATCTAGGAAACCAAGTTAAAGGGAAGCTGTCGTCTGATTCCTATTGCCCAAACTGAAGGCAGCATGAATCCGAGCCTGGATTACCGTTTGCAGTTTTTCAGAGAAAAATTACTGTAGACTTCAGAAATAATGTCCAACTAGTCTCCTCTCTGGCTATAGTCTTTAGCCGGTTCTTCCCAACACCGCTGCAGGTAGTTGACAGGGCTATCATTTGTGTGGACATAGAGAACTGTCAATCACCTGGAGCCGCACTGTGAAGAGCTGGCAAGGGGACTGTACCAGACAAGTCTCTTCTCTGGTTCCTGGCTGGACCTTCAAAGTATATTTCCTCTGAAATGTCAGTGTATTCATGAGAAATATATATATCTGTGTAATGAGAAGATAACACTGGCGCTCTTTCTAAATAGAGAATATGTACATTAAAGTTCATAAATGGTGCCGGACTAGTCTCATCTCTGGCTAAAGTCCCTGGCTGACTCTTCCTGGCATGGCTGCAGGTGATTGACAAATCCATCCTTGGTGTGTGTATATAGAGAATTGTCCATCACCTGGAGCGCCGCTGGGAAGAGCCGGCCAGGGGACTGTCCCGGACAAGTCTCCTCTCTATCCCCGGTGTGTAAATAAAGAACTGTCAATCACCTGGAGTGGCGCTTGGAAGAGCCGGCCGGTGACTGTATCTTACAGGGGATCTACCGGACAAGTCTCCTCTCTATCCCCAATGTGTAAATAGAGAACTGTCAATCACCAATAGCGGCACTGGGAAGAGCCGACCAGGAAACTATACTGGATAAGTGTTCTCTCTATCCCCGGTGTGTACATAGAGAACTGTCAATCACCTGGAGTGGCGCTTGGAAGAGCCAGCCAGTGTACTGTGCCGGACAGGGGACTGTACTGGAAAAGTCTCCTCTCTACACCTGATGTGTAAATAGAGAACTTTCAAACACCTAGAGCGGCACTGGGAAGAGTCGGCGAGAAGACTGTACCGGACAGGGGACTGTGCCAGACAAGTCTCCTCTCTATCTGTGGTTCCTTGCTGGACCTTCAAAGTATATTTCCTCTGAAATGCCAGAGCGTTCAAGAGAAATATATATCTGTGTAATGAGAGGATAACACTGGCTTGCCCTGGTGTGTATATATAGAGAACAGTCAAACACATGGAGCGGCGCAGGAAAGAGCTGACCAGGGGACTGTGCCAATCAGGGGACTGTACAGGACTAGTCTCCTCTCTATCCCTAGTGTGTACATAGAGAACTGTCAATCACCTGGAGCGCGCTGGGAAGAGCCGGTCAGGGGACTGTACCAGACAAGTCTCCTCTCTATCTGTGGTTCCAGGCTGGACCTTCAAAGTATATTTCCTCTGAAATGCCAGCGCGTTCAAGAGAAATATATACAGTATCTGTATTAGAAGATAACAATGGCGCTCCTACTACAGATATGTATCTGAAAACAATGGACACTCAGCTGCTGGTGAAGAGCTGGTTCTGTGTGTTACCAGTCAAGAAAATAAAAAAAATAGAGGCGAAATCTTCTGCACTAACAGCAATGTTGATATAAATACTAATGCCACAACAAGAATTTTATATACAGTACTAGAAGGTGGCCTGATTCTACGCATCGGGTATTCTAGAATTTACGTATTGTGTAGTTCATGTATGATTTTTGTTATATATATATATATATATATATATATATATATATATAGATGTTGTTGTGTGTAGTTACCAAGTGTTTGTGTAGGGCGCTGTACATGTTCTGGGTGTTGTCTGGGTGTGGCAGGGGGTGAGAGCGGTGTTGTATGTGTGTTGCGTGTGTTGCGTTGTTTGTGGAGCGCTGTGTGTCTGTAGCGTTGTGTGTGTGTGTGTTGCGCGGTTTGTGTGTGTGTGGTGTGTTTTGGGGGAGGTATGTTTTGTGCAGTGTGTGTGTTGTGCGGTATGTGCGTATATTTGTGTGTGCCGTGGTGTTTGTGTGTTGGGTGTTGTGTGTGTGCAGCGTTGTCTGTGTGTGTGGGTGTCTGTGTAGGGCAGTTGTTTGTGGTTCCCAGTGTGTGTGTGTGGTGTGTTGTGCAGTGCGCGTGTGTGTGTGTTTGTGTTGGGGGGAGGTGTGCACTTCCCATCGTGCTCCATCCCCCATGCAGCGCACTCCCCATCGTGCTCCATCCCCCATGCAGCGCACTCCCCATCGTGCTCCATCCCCTATGCTGCGCACCCCCATCATGCTCCATCTCCCATGCTGCGCACTCCCAAACGTGCTCCATCCGCCGTGCTGCGCACTCCCAAACGTGCTCCATCCACCATGCTGCGCACTCCTAAACGTGCTCCATCCGCCATGCTGCGCACTCCCAAACGTGCTCCATCCGCCATACTCCACACTCCCCATCGTGCTCCATCCCCCATGCAGCGCACTCCCAAACGTGATCCATCCGCCGTGCTGCGCACTCCCAAACGTGCTCCATCCACCATGCTGCGCACTCCCAAACGTGCTCCATCCGCCATGCTGCGCACTCCCAAACGTGCTCCATCCGCCATACTCCGCACTCCCCATCGTGCTCCATCCCCCATGCAGCGCACTCCCCATCGTGCTCCATCCCCTATGCTGCGCACCCCCCATCGTGCTCCATCTCCCATGCTGCGCACTCCCAAACGTGCTCCATCCGCCATGCTGCGCACTCCCAAACGTGCTCCATCCGCCATGCTGCGCACTCCCAAACATGGTCCATCCGCCATGCTGCGCACTCCCAAACGTGCTCCATCCGCCATACTCCGCACTCCCCATCGTGCTGCATCCCCCATGCTGCGCACTCTCAAACGTGATCCATCCGCCATGCTGCGCACTCCCAAACGTGCTCCATCCGCCATGCTGCGCACTCCCAAACGTGCTCCATCCGCCATGCTGCGCACTCCCAAACGTGCTCCATCCGCCATGCTGCGCACTCCCAAACGTGCTCCATCCGCCATGCTGCGCACTCCCAAACGTGCTCCATCCGCCATGCTGCGCACTCCCAAACGTGATCCATCCGCCATGCTGCGCACTCCCAAACGTGCTCCATCCGCCATGCTGCGCACTCCCAAACGTGCTCCATCCGCCATGCTGCGCACTCCCAAACGTGCTCCATCCGCCATGCTGCGCACTCCCAAACGTGCTCCATCCGCCATGCTGCGCACTCCCAAACGTGCTCCATCCGCCATGCTGCGCACTCCCAAACGTGCTCCATCCGCCATGCTGCGCACTCCCAAACGTGCTCCATCCGCCATGCTGCGCACTCCCAAACGTGCTCCATCCGCCATGCTGCGCACCCCCAAACGTGCTCCATCCGCCATGCTGTGCACTCCCAAACGTGCTCCATCCCCCATGCTGCGCACCCCCATCGTGCTCCATCCCCCATGCTGCACCAGCATCAGCCTCTCTCCTCCCAGCATCAGCCTCTCTGCCTGCAGCATCAGCCTCTCTGCCCGCAGCATCAGCCTCTCTCCTCCCAGCCTACCCCAGCCTCAGCCTCCCCCAGCATCAGCCTCTCTTCTCTCAGCCTCCCCCTCCCAGCCTTCCCCAGGATCAGCCTCTCTCCTCCCAGCCTCCTCCAGCACGCCGTGCTCCTCTGCCGACACTCACAGACCCGATCGCATACACTCACACACACCCGATCGCATACACTTACACACACCCGATCGCATACACTCACGCACACACACATTGGCGATATTGCACATACGCGCTCACACTCACAACATCCGGAGATACCACATGCTTCTGGCCATGTGATCCTCCGGCAGGTCCTGGAAGCTCACTGCACAGTATCGCCGCCGAGAAGCAAGCGATATCCCAGGATGTTGTGAGTGTGTGGATGCGATGTGATGTGTGTGTGAGGTGTGTGTGAGAGTGAGTGTGATCTGATGTGTGTGTGTGTATGTGTGTGTGTGCTGTTATGTGTGTGCGTGTGTGTATGTTCCGCCGCTGCAGGACCTTGATGCGCTGGTAACTATGCTACCATGGTTACCAGCGTATCTCGTCCCCCGCTCGCACGGGAGCCCACACCAGCATACGCTGGCCAGCCCCAGCAATGCGAGGGTATGTGTCGGCTGGTTTGGCGGCGTACGCTGATGTGGGCTCCCGGGGGTACAGTACTCACCTGGGAGTCGTCGCTCCATGTCGGTCGGTTCGGGGAATGCGTGGGGGGGCGGGGCCAGAGCTAGCGTGCATTGCGTGAGGGGGGCGGGGCGTGGCCGAGTTGCCAATGCCTGCAGGGTGCCGGGGCGAGAGGCCAATCTGTGGGGGGGCGGAGCCTGGGCGAGCGGCCGGCCAATCCGTGTGGGGGCTCAGCCTGGGCGAGCGGCCAATCCGTGCGGGGGGCGGGGCCATGGCGAGCCCAGCGGCCAATCAGCTTTGTGTCACCGTAAGGACACAATTTTGGAGCAAGACAGACAGACAGGCAGGCAGACAGATAGACAGACAGACAGACAGACAGACAGAATAAGGCAATTATATATATAGATTAGACCAGAAGAACTCCATACTATATTATCTGTACAGAAATAGCTGTCTGGCTGCAATTGTACAATACGGTTCTGCTTTATTCTGCCCATGGTTTGGGCAGCATGGATCAGATGACAGGTTCCCATTGATTTTAATGGCTCTCTGTGTCACCAGTACGTGTGGAAACTGACCTCACACGGATGTGTGAAGGAGGCCTAAGGTTTGTAGTCAACTGATACCCCTTTCATATGACTCAGGTGCTGCCTCGTAACCTGGCCATGCCATATCACCAAGTATCTCAGACCCTCGGGCTGCCGCTGATCATGGTCCATGCAGACTTTGTTTTGGCTAACTGGAGACAAAAGGATCCCACGGGGTAAGTGAGGCTCTAATTTTAGTGTCTACATGGATATGACTGTTGTAGATTTCAGCTTTCAGCAGAATGATTCAACGCTTACACTTTGTGGGAGAATTAACTGTTTTATTTGAGATACACAGGAACCATTATTTGCATCACCCCCTACAAGGAAAATACACACACAAAGAGGTCACAAAATACAGTATTAGGCCTCATTCACATGTCCGTATTTTTGGTCAATATTGTCCAAAACATGAAACAGGTCCCAGGCTTTCAATTATAGTTTTTCTCGGTAAGTTCCACTCCTGGCTTCGGCATAAAAGCACTGCCGCAATAATAATGACGCGTGAATGAGGCCTTATAGGGAGTCTGTCACCCCCATCCCCTAAAATGCATATTAAACTTGTTGCACAGTAATATAGGAGACTTAACTCTTATAAATATTATACTAGCACTGTACATTTTAGTGGTAAAGTGCCTGGGAAAACTATTTATAACTCAGATACAAATAAGAAGGCTTCATGGGACAAAATTGGTGTAGCCAAAGACTCAGTGCACGGTTATGCCAACTTAAATTGCATTTTTGGGAGCTCCCCCACTGCTGATTGACAATACTTGCTTGCTCAGAGCGAGCCCTGGTTGAATTCAGCTTGCGTGTCTGTGTCGCGGGCGGCGGGGTGCTGCGCTCGCTAACGCTCGGGTCCGGCGCTGCGGCTGCTGCTCGGTGGCTCGAGTGGTGGGCCGGATCCGGGGACTCGAGTGGCGCTCCTCGCCCGTGAGTGAAAAGGGGGTGGTTTGTTTGGGGATTTAGTCCGTGACGCCACCCACGGGTTGTGGTGAAGATGGGCACCACCGCTGCTGGTGACGAAAATCCCGGGAGCGATGGTAGGGAGCAGCTGGGATGTTGTTTTCCCCCTCTGTGGGTAGGGGTTGGTGGTCCCGGGGCCCGGTGGTTTGACGGGGAGACAGGGTCGGTGAGGTGCAGGATTGCAGGGACAGCGTGGCGCGGTGCCGGATGGCACGGGTGTACTCACTCAGCAATAGATGCACAAAGTCTCCGGTAAACCAAACGGCTGGATGGACGGGTCCCGCAGCCGGCTGCAGTGTCTCTCCCCGGACAGGTGATGGTGGCTGTCTTTCCCTGCACCTTTGTGTACTGTGATGACTCCAATGGCTTCCCAACGGTAGTCCGCTCCCCGGTGTATAGATACCGGAGGAGCCCGTTCTTCCTGCAGGCGCTGGCCCTCGGATTTCTAGCCGGTGGCGGTGGCTGTATATCCTCACGGTGTGAGCGGTTGCCTTCAATCGGGACTTAGTTGTTAGGGAACCCCGGGGGTTCCTGTCACATTCGGATTTGACTATTGACGGCGGCTCCAAGCCTGGTCGAGGTCCGATGGCCCTGCCTGTGTGCTTAGCTTCACTCCGTTCTCCGGTCTGGTACCGGTGGGCCACCGCCCAGCCCCGGTCCTTACGGCTCTGCGGAGTTCCACCAACTCCTGCAGACGGCCACCACCGTCTGCCAACCTTGCTCTCAGTGCCTGGGCTCCTACCCAGACACTCGCAGTAAGTGACCTCTCACTTTCACCTCCTGAACTCCACTGTCTGCTTTCCCGCCTCCAGACCTGTGAACTCCTTGGTGGGTGGGGCCAACCACCTGGCTCCGCCCCACCTGGTGTGGACATCAGACCCTGGAGGGAGGCAACAAGGGTTTTTGTCTGACTAATGTAACTGTCTGGGGGGTGGGGGTGTGTGTGTGTTTTGTTTGTGGCTACCTGGCTAGTCCAGGGCGCCACATCTGCGTGTGTGCACTGACATTGCCTGAGCTCGCACACAATGTCAGTGCAGAGGTCCACATGTTGTGGGCAGGTGTGTCCTCCTTCCTTCTGAAGCTGCTCACTTGTACATGTCTGGATTAGTGATGAGCGAGCACTTTTGTGCTCAGGTGCTTGGTGCTT
The DNA here is from genome assembly GCF_048569485.1 of Anomaloglossus baeobatrachus. NCBI lineage: Eukaryota > Metazoa > Chordata > Amphibia > Anura > Aromobatidae > Anomaloglossus > Anomaloglossus baeobatrachus. Next base: position 616,258,969 of record NC_134356.1, on the reverse strand, counting down.
GTGTTTCCCGTTGACTTCCATTATGCTCAGTACGCGAATAGAGCCCGTCCGAGCGTCCGACCCGCTCGTTTTGAATACCGAGCACCCTAGCATAGTAGTTCTCGCTCATCATTATTCCGGATGTATCAAGTGGCTTTAGAGAGGATCCAGTGATTAGAATGCACCCACCCAAACCATGAAGTGGCAGTGATGGTGCACACACACTGGCATACAAGCTGAGCATAGATAACGCTCGCTCTAGACAAGCGAGCGCTGTCAATCCAAAGTGAACAAAGTCCCAAAAATGCACTATCCTATATCCCTGTACAGCTAGTTTAGACAGCATTTTAGGGGTGACAAACTCCCTTTAACAAATTCTATTAAGACAGCGCCATCTTCTGTCCACACAATACAGCCCCTTAAGCATAAGTCTGCAGCTGTTGTTTACTCCCTAAATAGAGATGGACTCGACATTCATGAAAGGGGTTAATGACAATAAAAGTTCTACCGATCCCTTTGCCTGGCGCTATGAATAGAGCAGATACATTCTATTGTTATATCGCGCACAATACATTTTGGGTAGATGGAAATCTCTTTATGGGCTGGGATAGCCTTTGGCAACCTCCTCTCCGTACTAATTGTTTGTTTCCTTCCTTTCTCGGCTCCCGGGGATTCTTGCTCAGACCTCTGACAATAGAGTAAGTGAAACTCCATAACTTTTAGTGCTCCCTTTGATGTTAATGAGGGGGTGCTGCTGGGTCTCACACTGGGGTACGCACTGAAAATAATGTGAACAACAGAACTGCTAATAGAAACTGGGTAATGATAAGTTCTAAGCTATGTGGATGGACAGATCATTAAAGTTGCATTAAGGGAGGAGCGCTGCTCTGGAGGACAATGCAATTACATGGATTCAAGAAATTGATTTACAAAGGGCTCATTTCATAAAGCACATGTAGTTCTCCTAATCAATGTTCAGCTCCTAGGTGCTAATCATGGGCAGTGCAGCTACACAGGCTATTATTTATAATGTTGATCATTTCCAGTAACAAAAAAAAAACAGAATTATGAATACAGCTCTTGAGTATAATATAAACTGTATGGAATCAGTACGAGAAAACATATGTAATGTATTTCATTTCTATATCTACTTAGATTATATGTTAGAATATATGGAGCAAAGTACAGGGACACATGTCTTAATTATTGGATTCAGTTTTTCATTCGGTCCCATTGCCCCTTACCATACTGTCTGCCTTTATTAACATTTGAGACAGAACAACCTCACTGATTCCAGCGCAGGCCTGTAAAAGGACGTCATCGATGTAACAAGTCAGTTTTCTTCCCTTATAAATATTCCACCATAACCTGTGAGTGACATTATTGAAAAGTGGAAGGAAACCGCCATAACTCAGCCACGAAGTGGAGACCCCGAAACGTTAGAGAGAGTGGGAGTGGAGTGCTGGGGAGAAGAGGGCAGAAAGTCACCGACGCTCTATTGACTCCATAACTGTAGAGTCCAAACCTTCTCTGAAGTTAACGTCGGCACAAAACCTGTGCCCCGGGGGCTCATTTCATGGATTTGGATTTTTGTGGTTGAGAAGCCTCATGCAAACCTTCCATCACCAAGCACAATGCCCAATGTTGGATGGAGTGGTATGAAACTCACCACCACTGGACTTTGGAGCAGAGGAAACATGTTCTGTGATGTGACGGATCACACTTCTTTATCTAGCGTCTGATGGATGAATCTGGGTTTGGAGAACACCAGGGGAACGTTACCTGCCTGACTGCACTGTGCCAACTGTAAAGATCGGTTGAGGAGGGCTCATGCCATGGTCTTGATTTTCATGGCTTGTTCTAGGATACCTTGTTCCCTTCAAGACAAATCTTCAAGGGTTTGTCCAGTTGAAACAATTTATGACCCATCCATAATTAAATGATAACTTACTGATCAGTGGAAGTCCGACTGCTACGACTTGCACCAATTGGCAGATTTTTTAATCACGTACACAATACTTCTATCCCTGTTACAAAGTGGAGCAGCAGGTTGGATGTCTGACCACCGCTCCATTCATTCTATAAGGGGCTACTGAAAAAAGCTGAATAGTAAAAGAGGTCGACCATTTAAAAGTGGCTAAACATGCTCCCGTGTACCAATTGGTGCGGGTGCCAGTGGTTGGACTCCCACTGATCAGTATATCACTCATCTTACAGATTGGTTGATATCTTGTTTTGTGGCAACAGGTTGGAAAAGGCCCTTTTCTGTTCCCCATGATGGTGCACAGTGCACAAAGCAAAGTCTATAAAGACATGGTTGGGGGAGTTTGGTGTGGAGAACTTAACTGGACCTCAATCACATCCAGCACCTTTGGGATGAACTAGAACAGAGATTGTAAACCCGGCCTCTCCTCCAACATCAATGCCTGACTTCACAAATGTTATTCTGGATGAACGGGCAAAAATTTGCAAAGACACCTCTAAATTCTTGAAGAAACACTTCCGAGAAGAGTGGATGCTGTTGTAGCTGTAAAGATGGAATGACTCCATATTAAAGGGAACCTGTCAGGTCCCCTATGCACCCAGAACCACGAGCAGTTCTGGGTGTATATTGCTAATCCCTGCCTAAGGGGTACTTCTCACATAGCGAGATCGCTAGCATGATCGCTGCTGAGTCACAGGTTTTGTGACGTACCAGTGACCTCTTCAGCGATCTCGCTGTGTGTGTGACACTGAGCAGCGACCTGGCTCCTGCTGTGAAATCGCTGATCGTTACACACAGCTCTGGTTCATTTTTTGCTCGTTGCTCTCCCGCTGTGAAGCACACATCGCTGTGTTTGACAGCGAGAGAGCAACGATCTGAATGTGCAGGGAGCAGGGAGCTGGCTTCTGCGGACTCTGGTAACCAAGGTACACATCGGGTAACCGGTACACATCGGGTTACCCAATATTTACCTTGGTTACCAGCGTCGGCAGCTTCTAGAAGCCGGCTCCCTGCTCCCTGCTCCCTTGCACATAGCCAAGGTATACATCGGGTAACTAAGCAAAGCGCTTTCCTTGGTTACCCGATATTTACCTTGGTTACTAGCGTACGCCGCTCTCAGGCTGCCAGTACTGGCTCCCTGCACACGTAGCCAGAGTACACATTGGGTAACTAAGCAAAGCGCTTTGCTTAGTAAACAGATGTGTACCCTGGCTATGAGTGCAGGGAGCCAGCGTTAAGGGGTGTGCGCTGGTAACCAGTGTAAATATCGGGTAACCAAGCAAAATATTTTGCTTAGTTACCCGATATTTACCTTGGTTACCAAGCGCAGCATCGTTTCCACGAGTCGCTGCTGGCTGGTGGCTAGTCACTGGTCGCTGGTGAGATCTGCCTGATTGACAGCTCACCAGCGACCATGTAGTGACGCACCAGCGATCCTGACCAGGTCATATCGTGGTCGGAATTGCTGGTACGTCGTTTAGTGAGACGGTACCCTAACTGTCCCTGTATCTAGTAGCATACGTAAAGAGAGAAAGTATTTCTAAAGATCCTCTATGATATGCTAATGAGGCCAGCAACTAGTCACAAGGGCGTTACTTTCCCCGGCTAGTCTGCCCTCTTAGCATGTTAGCATGCCCACAGGGGTGTACTAACATGATATTCAATGCCAGCATCATCGCCAGTGACACGCGTACCTGTATCCGTTGTCACTGCCTCAGATGCTGGATGAAATCTCAGTGCACATGATCAGAAGTCACCGCACTGACCGAAGTGCCGGGACTTCTGATCATGCTGACTAAGATTACATCTGGCGTCTGAGGCGGTGACAAAGGACGCTGGCATTGAAGAGCATGTTAGCATGCCCCTGTGGGAGTGCTACCATGTTAAGAGGGCAGACTAGTTGGGGGAAGTAACGCCCTTGTGACTAGTCCCTGCACTCATTACCATATCATAAAGGATCTTTTGAAATACTTTTTCTAAAGATCTCTTTATCTATGCTACTAGATAGAGGGATGATGGGATGATAAGGCAGGGATTAGAAATATGGACCCAGAACTGCTCGTAGTTGTGGGTGCATAGGGAACCTGACAGGTTCCCATTAATGTCTATGGATTTAGAGTGGGAGGTCATAAAAGCTCCTGTAGGTATAATGTAGTGGTGCCCCAATACTTTCCTCCATATAGTGTAGATCTGTACAATAATAGACTGGTGGGTGATACAAGAACTGCAGCTCTCCTGGGGCCCAGGGCTCCTGAGAGACAAGGTATATGTTGTGGCAACCTGCTGACCTTCTATCTCCTGACCATAGGAACCTGTCCACGATTGTGTCTGTCCCAGGAGGTGACAGTCTGCAGGGCTTTGTACTCGTCACGTTACTTGTGGAGGTGGCAGCAATTCCAGCCGTTAAAGTGAGTACAAATGTCGTATCTGCGGTAAGGCCTGGATCCTGCAATAAACAGATCTTGGGAAAATCTTGAGATGACGTGGAGGAACTGCCTGGATACCATTTATCTGTGTTGTGTGTGTTTTTCTCAGCCTGCGGAGAGATAATCAGCGTCTCTCATCTGTTATAAGGACACAGCGCTAAACAGTGCGACATGAGAAAACCGCTGTTTGTATTACACATGAATGTGCGCGATGTGTCATCGTTTTTACCGTACTCCTCAAAAAATAAATACTGTACTTGTGCCGGGTCTTGTACCCAAGATATGACCAGGCAGGAAATACAAGCACTGATGTGTCTGATGTAAAACAAAGGGTTAAATACTGTACATATATTAAAAAGTGCACACTGGCCTCAAAACATGACCTCCCGTTCCCATAAATAAATACGTCCACACGTCATGAGTGCCAACATCTCAGAGATGCTTAAAGGGTAACTGTCGCTCTCATTTTTTTTCATAAATCAATAGAGCACACATGAAAAAAATAAACTCTGTAATGTATCTTATCAGAGAAATCTGCTTATTTTTCCTTCTAGGTTGATTTTTCACTCTCAATTCAAGTGTATGATCTGTGCTCTGTGAAGACAGATTTTCCAATTACTACGGTAAGATAGGAGATGACAGTTGGTGCTTTTAAAGTTCTATGGAGGAGCTAGAGGTCGATACAGATATTCTGATGGAATATTTCCTGAAACGATAGTTACAGTTCTCCATACAACGTTATAAGAACTAACTGTCATCTCCTATCTCAGTAATGTGAAAGTCTGTATTCACTGAAGACAGATTTTACACGTGAATTCAGAATTTTGAGAATGAAAGATCAGTCCAGGAGGAGAAAGAAGCAGATTTCTTTAATAAGATATATTACAACTGGTGATGAGCGGCCCGGACTGTGAAAGTCCAGATCCGTGCCGGTTCAAAAGTACCCGAGCACCCACACCAGGCCTGGCGTTCACAGGGAACTCTGGGTAACGATCCCGGTCCGGCAACTCTGATAATTATAAAAAATTAAAGGAAAAATAAAGAAAAAAGGGGAAAGCAGGCGCATTATACTTCATATACGTCTCTCAGTGTTTCCACATACCCATAGGCTTGAATGGGGATCACCATCCGGTTATTGGATGTACGTTTTTTTTTTCTCACAAAAAAAGCACTGGTCAGCACTACCCCATAGAATAACAATGGAGCCAATGCTATCTGATAAAGTATCTGATAGCGCTCGTCCGATCTATATGCTCATCTGAGTGGGCAGTAAAGGAATCCTGTCTGCAGGTTTTTGATATGTACTGGTAATCTCAGAGCAGCTTGATGTAGTGGTAGAGACCCTGATTACAAGGATGTGTCACTTCCTGGACTGTGTATTGCTGTTTTAATACAATCAGTGTTTTATCAGCAGAAGATTATCTCTACAGGACAAGCTGCCTCTTGCCTCCTGACCCAACCCTGGGCCTGGGGGCCTTGCTATATACAGTTCAGCATTTTGAGTTCTGCTAGTTCTGTAGCAGAGAAAACTATGATTCTATCACAACTGCTGAACACAGTAAGCTAAGTGATACATCGCTGGAATCAGGGCCTCTACATTATGCTACTCTCTGATTACATAGCCCATAATACTTTTCCAAACTGAAACATGCCAAAATATTCCAGGACTTTCTCGGTCAAGACTCCTATTGCTCGTCTCCGATCTCTACATTCTGGCTGCTCATCTCTGGTCTTTCAGTTGTGGACACTCATCTCTGATCACTCGGTTCTGGTTTTGACTACTTGTCTTTGGTCTCTCGGTTCTGGTTCTAGCCACTCATCTGTGGTTGTGGCCACTTGTCCTGGCCACTCATCTCTTGTATCTCAGTTCTGGTTCTGGCCACCTGTCTTAGATTTCTCGGTTCTGGCCACTCATGTCTTGTATCTTGGTTCTGGCCATTCATGTTTGGTTCTCAGTTCTGGTCACTCATCTCTGCTGTCTCAGTTCTGTTCCTGACCACTCGTCTCTGGCCTCAGTTCTGCTTCTGGCCACTCGTCTATTGTATCTCGTGTCTGGCCACTAGTCTCTAGTACCTCAGTTCTGGCCACTCGTCTCTGGTATCTCGGTTCTGGTTCTGGCCACTTATCATCTCGGTTCTAGCCACTCGTCTCTGGTATCTCGGTTCTGGCCACTTATCTCTACTATTTTAGATCTGGCCACTTGTCTCTGGTACCTCAGTTCTGGCCACTTATCTCTGGTATCTCAGTTCTGGCCACTCATCTTTGGTATCTCGGTTCTGGCTACTTGTCTCTGATATCTCAGTTCTGGTTCTGGCCACTTGTCTCTGGTATCTCGGTTTCGGCCACTCGTCTCTGATATCTCAATTCTGGTTCTGGTCACTTGTCTTTGGTATTTCGGTTCTGGCCACTTGTCTCGGGTAACTCGGTTTTGGCCTCTCGTCTCTGGTCTCAGTTCTGCTTCTGGCCACTCATCTCTGATATCTCAGTTCTGCTTTTTGCCACTTGTCTCTGCTATCTTGGTTCTTGCCTCTTACCTCTGGTATCTCGGTTCTAGGTCTAGCCACTCATCTCTTGTATCTTGGTACTGGCCACTCGTCTCCGATATCTCGGTTCTGTCCACTCTTCTCTGGTATCTCTATTCTGGCCACTTATTTCTTGTATCTCGGTTCTGAGTTTGGCCACTCATCTGGTATCTCGCTTCTGGACACTTTGTCTCTAGTATCTCGGTTCTGGACACTCGTCTCTATCTTAGTTGAATCATTCCTCCTCACTCAGGTTGAGGCTTCACGTCACTGGTGTGGCCCGTGCTGTTAATTGCGGCTGTAAACTATCTCAACTGCCGTCACACGTCTGCCCTGACAGGCCCAGGCATCGACGCGTCTCCTTCTCTGCCCTCCGGGGGCTTTTTATAATTCCTAGCTGTGACACTGCTATTACCTGACCTGGTGTCTCATTCAAACCCTTCCCCGAGGGAACATGCACTAACTCCATCTTCTTACATTATGATATCACGGTCTCCAACAGAAATGGAAGCCTCTATCCAACCTATTTATCCACTAATAAATTATATCTTTTTTATTTGTCTTAAATGTCTATAAATGGGAATATCCTTTTATATGTCATCTACCTATACCTTTTTATCTTGCTGCCATGCATTCAAAAAAACCTACATTTTTGCTAATAGTCTTTTCTAAATTTCAATCGTTTTCAGTATACAACTTCAACACAGACTTATGTGTCTCCACGGTTACAGACTATAAATCCTATGTAGTCTGATTCTGAAGCCATTTTCCCTTGCTTCAGTCCCATGCTTCTTGATATCATACATTTGATAGGTTATCAAAAAGCAGAGAAACCAGTGGAATATATGACTAAAAATTAGAGTATACACAGGTTGTTTGTAACTTGTAACCATGATATTAGACCATCACTGATTTCCCGAATTGAATGATTCTATAGAAGTAATGAGCCCTTTGGCGCTGCTCAGATATTTCTAGAGCTGAACATCTAACACAATCCTTAGAGGTTTACATCAGATTTCCTGTAACAAACTTATCAAACAGCGCCAAGGGAATTTATTTGGGAAATCTGAGTATCTATGACCAAACAGATTATTTTGGTTATAGATCAAAGCAGAGAAAGTTATGTTTTTTCTTTCTTTCTTGATTTATCTACATGTTTCTTTAAAAAATATTACATTTTATCATGAAATTGTTTAGCCGCCATCCATCTTAATTACGCCTGAGGCACTTTCCCCACCTGCCACCTCCTAGTGTCACCCTTGAGTATGGCTATGGAGATCTTGTCATGTAAGGTAACATCTGAGGTGCAAGGTTGCTCCCCTAAGGTGATGTTTTTTTTTTTACTTTTTTTTTTTACGTTTTTTACTTTTTCAGATAGTCCATTGTATTTTTCAGTCTAGCATTCCCATAGCAGTTCTGCTTTTCATTATTCCCCTATACATTGTGACTGGTGTGCAACTCTTTATCCTATTGTTTAGTTGTATATTTTTGAGTCTTGCACCTTGTTCACACCATAGGTGTTCCAGACGTACATTCTTTAATTAGTATGCATTTTCTGTCTGAGAACCCTTCCCCACCCATACCCATGTGTCTTTTTTCACATATATAGCTTGGTCCCTTGCTTCACATACAGAGCAAGTTTTTAACTGCAGGTGAGGTTACACATAGGTTAGGGACCCCAAAAATAGAGATTACCTTGGCGTTTGGTTTTGGGGCTCCTTTGCATTGATCAATACAATGGCTAAACATTTCTTATATTCATATTATTCATAGCAGTTATGCACATATCCTTTTCATGTTTTTCACATTTTCAGATAGTCCATTGTATTTTTCAGTCTAGCATTCCTATAGCAGTTCTGCTTTTCATTATTCCCCTATACATTGTGACTGGTGTGCAACTCTTTATCCTATTGTTTAATACTAATTGTAACATCATAAAATTACAATTTGGAAGCCTTCATTTTTGTTATTGCACATGAATATATTGACAACTGGGTGTTACCATACCCACTTCTGAAAGGGGGGTGTCCCTGCTGAATGGCATTGTTAGTTCTGATTGGACACTGTCAGAGTATGCGGGAACACATCCCAACTTGGTAACACCCATTTATTAATACATTTCTAGGAATAATAGAGGAACGACACAATGCAGGGTACTAATAAAATATGCTGCAAAGTTGTTAAGTATTAACACAATTGTATTTTCTAAAATCGCCAAGTCAGTAGACCTGAGACGATGCAGTGACGATAGACTGTATTTTCCCTTCTGGGCAGAATATCATCAGGACGGTGAGAGCCATAGAAGAGGAAGACAGAAAGACGCTTCTCCCAACACTACAAGACCTGGAGCAATCCATAACCAAGATGGGTGCAGCTCTGCAACTGATGTATGGTCAGTGAGTAGGTGTACTTATATTATACCTTCCCCCACTCCTACCCTAATACTCTATTATTCTCCCCAGTTTCTGTATGTGTACCATACCATAAATGCTCAATACACATTAGACAGTTCTCTCCCGACTCATCCACATACAGGAAAGTTCAGCCAAGCAGCTGCTGTATCTCAAGGGAGAACAAAGGGAATGGCCATTGAAATTCAACATGATGGCTCCATCTCTCCCCGGCATCATCTGCTGGAGAAGAGTCGGGAGACCATCATGAACATAAGACTTTTGGCCAATCCCAACCATATTGGTGGTTCGGCAGACTGGTCTAAAGTGTATGGCACCTTAAAGGGGTTGTTCCTTTTCAGTTAATGATCGTCTCTGGCTACAGTTTATGAATGAACAACAAATTGCGCTGTACTCACCTTTCTTTGGTCCACCTGTGAGTAACTGCTGCTTCCATTTCAGGTGTTAGCTGCAGTCCTGGGGTCACATTGACAGAGCTGCAGTCAATCAATGTTTTCAGTGGTTCCAACTGTGTGGACGTATTGCCCCCCTTTCAGCATCATTGAGCTCACTGATTGGTTACCATACTGTGCTGTCAACGTGACGTCAGTGCTGCAGCCAATCCATGATTTCAGTGGCTCTGTCCACGTAGATGGATCGCTCCCCTTCAGAGCTGCTGAGCTCACTGATTGGCAGCCGTGTTGTGCTGTCATCGTGATGTCAGCGCTGCAGCCAGTCAATTATTTCAGTGGCTCTGCCCATATAAACGAATTGCCCCCCCTTTCAGAGCCACTGAGCTCACTGATTGGCGGCCGTGCTGTGCTGTCAACATAAAGTCATCCAATGCCAAACATGGGAGCAGCGGCGGATACTCTTGGGTGGACCAGGGAAAGGTGAGTACAGCACAGTTTATTTTCTGAACATTATCAGGCATGAACATTAACTGAAAAGGAGCAACCCCTTAAATACAATACAATATATGCCATTCTGTAATCTGCTGTGTTGCATCAAAATTTTCAATTTTCTTTCTTTTAGAATACGTGGACTCTGATGTGTATTATAACACAATCCGCATTTTCCTCTCCGGGTAAGTCTAAAATAGAAGATACTGTCCTTCTCATCAACAATCCATAACTCAGACAAAAGTAAAACCACTACATCCACAATGGTCATGGTCTACTTTGGTTTGTAAGGTGACTCTTGGCAACAAGGAAACTACTTTGGGAAGGGAAATATTTTCCCGAAAAAACCCCCAGACAATTTTGGAGGGACTGGTAAGGAATGTTCTTTTCTTAGATTGTGGAAGTCCAAAAATCAGCTGCAGCCACTAACCTGAGTTTTGTAGAAACTGGGAAGGCCACCTAAGCACACAAACACAAACCCATAGGATGTACATCTGCAGTTCCCTTCTCTCCAACACCACACCTAAAGGACCCTGAAAGTCACAGGCTCCCTGGTGTAGACCCTGAGGAACCCTATCAGGTTAGGCCTACATGTCAACGCCTCTCTCATGTAATCCTAATTAAAAAGTTTGATTTAGGCCTATCCTCCAATCACCAAGGAGAGCAACACAATACTTTTGTCAATAGGAAACTGAGTTTCATACCAAGGCTGAAGGCGGTTCTTGGGACACTTTCATTGTATTGGTACTGCTTAGTAGTAGAACACCAAACTAATTACTAATTCCAGTCGAGTGATCTTATTCTCAAAAACTTACTAAAATTTATGGAAACTCATGTTTTGTGGACGGAGAATCTAAGAAAGTCAGAGAGTCAAGAATAGAGAAGACCGCTTGATTGCCCATTGTCTCATATCATAGCTAAAACCCAACCTAGCTAATTATTTTTAAGGACATGAGACATAAACTTATATTTTACAAGATTTTTATTACTAATGTTTTTGATTGGAGAAAACATGACTATGAAGGACAAACATGCCTGGTTTGCTATACAATATTTTACATTCACTATACCATTAATAAAACACAAGATATTGTGTGATGTTTACAAATTTAATGGCCTGAGCCATTAACACACAAAATAACTTTGCAATAAATCAAAGGAATGAAAGTATATTACGATAAGGAACATTCCAAACTTTCGAGAAGTTTTATTGGACTGAGGAAATCATATCTGCAATACCAAAATAACTAACCTCTACGGTCACTAAACGCTGGCTTGTCAAATCTGTCCAAGGTGCTAGATTCAGCTTCATTTCAAAAGCTGTTTCCAACTGTCCTGGAGAGAGTAAAGGGGGCTTTACACGCAACGACATCGCTAACGAGATGTCGTTGGGGTCACGGAATTCGTGATGCACATCCGGCCTCGTTAGCGACGTCGTTGCATGTGAAACGCATGAACAACCATGAACGATCAAAATTACTCACCATATCGTTGACACGTCGTTCTAATCTCAAATATCGTTGCTGTTGCAGGACGCAGGTTGTTCGCCATTCCTGCGGCAGCACATATCGCTATGTTTGACACCGTAGGAACGAGGAACAACATCGTACCTGCGGCCGCCGGCAATGAGGAAGGAAGGAGGTGGGCGGGATATTCCGGCCGCTCATCTCAACCCCTCCGCTTCTATTGGGCGGCCGCTTAGTGACGCTGCTGTGACGCCGAACGAACCTCCCCCTTAGAAAGGAGGCTATTCGCCGGTCACAGCGACGTCGCTAGGCAGGTAAGTATGTGTGACGGGGACTAACGATGTTGTGCGCCACGGGCAGCGATTTGCCCATGACGCACAACCGACGGGGGAGGGTGCTTTCACCAGCAACATCGCTAGCGATATCGCTGTGTGTATAGTGGCCTTAACACCATATGTTGTCATAACATCTACTTTTGATAGACCCCAAACACATCAGTGAGGGCCATCCATGACCTCCTCATCGCGAACTGTCATATCCGATGATCAACACCTAAAGCCCTCACACCACCAACCAAAATCAAGAAGGGGCTTCTACCCGCCCTGTTCCAGATGATTGACCGATCTCTCAAAATCATGCAGTGAGGCTCTACTTCATACTGCCTTAGGTACGAGCAGCATGACTGTTCCCATTAATCCCTTCTCCTACTCCACTAAGATTCTCCTATAATTATCCTCATTCTTCTAGGTGCCCCCCATCACCAAATGATTAACCCTTTCTTAATTACCAGGTCCTTTCATGTATAGGCTTGCTCCATTATGGCCATCACTTTTCATTATTCAGACATTTGGAAATAATAGAGGGAAATCTCTAGACGGCAGTTTTAGTTTTAGCTTTTTTTTTCAGTTTTTATTACTTCCTTTATCTATTTTTTTAACGTAGTTTTCATCTGTGAGAATGCTCAAGAATTTCAGCCATTGTTTCTTTGAATCTCAACTATTTACTGTCCGGGTATTGAACTCTATCCCCTCCTGTGCTATATATGGAACTTCTCTTCTTCCTAGTAAAATGTGGCGCTTTCTCAATTATAGTTGCTCATGAACAAATTATTCCATGGGAAAGCCAGAGATCAGCACAGCATCATGCATGTTTTATTTAGATATTGGGAACCCATTCCGAAGACCTCCGGCTTCCCGAATTACTCATTCTTTATTATGTTAGTTAGAAAGTAATGACATCTCAATGACAAGTAATAACGTCTCAGATTGCGATCTAATATTCCGATTTCTTCATTCTCATGTTAAACTTCCGGTAAAACGTAGGAGTTTCTATCATGGGATTAGTTAACTAAAGGTTTTTGCTTTTACATTGCATGGCCGCAGCTAAAATAAGTGTTCTTCGAACTGTTTTGCACGAATGTACCAAAATATATATACTGTTACCGTAAACACAAGTACTAGTCCTACACTCAACATTGAAATTGCAACACCGAAAAGGAAAAGTGGTGTAATTATAGAACTCAGATGATGGATAGACACATTAATCATATGCAAATGATGTAAAAATAAAAACCTTATTAATGGTTGACTGAGATATGTTCTGCCATGAAGATTGCAGTTGGGCAAATCATTAAAATCCACTGCTGGCAGCTGCCATTGCTATTGAAAATCAATTAACGTCCCAGATATGCTTGATGCGAGACAAGTCTGGAGATGTTGCAGGCCATGGTAGCACATTTAGGCCACGCAGGCTGCTGATAGTTGCATGAGCAACATGTAGCCTAACCTTGTCATGTTGAAAAACAACTCCTGAACACCTTGGAGATATAGATGGCACACTTGATCAACAATCAAATCAATGTAACAGCGAGCTGTTATTGTAACTGGAATGATGAGTATAGGGGGCTACCATACATTATTCCACCCTACACCATAATCTCTGGAATAGTACCAGTATCGTGTTCCCTCGTGAAGGCCTACTCATTGCGTTACCAATGTGGTCTACAGATGGAAACCGGAGGCTGAAATGGACTATTCCAGGTCTATCTTCTTCCGCAATGTGTTCTGCTTTTGTTTTAGTTTCAGTGATAGATATAAACGACTTGGAACGCCTTTATTCCAAAATTCAGATTTTTTTGAGAAGACAATCCATAATAAACAAATAACATTTTGGTCCATAATCATACCGTCATCAGATATAGATTGCTGGTGAAAAAGATGTAGCATAATGGCTGTAAATGTTAATCCTCGCTGTGGTGAAGCAATCCATTTCAGATGAAGGTCTGATTTATAAATAGTGATGAGCGAACCCGAACTGTAAAGTTTGGCGTTCGTACTGAACAGCAGATGTTCAGGTCCTGGACCAGGAAACAGTCTACTCAGGGAAGTCCGTGATACAGTTCGGGTTCGGCCACCTGGATAATAAAGAAAAAAAGGGTTAAAGCAGGAGAATATACTAACCGAGCCTTTCGCTTGCCTATAACACCAGTTCCAGGTCCTCATACATATTCACTGCTTTCCTCGCCCACTGGCAGCTCTTATTGGCTATCAATAGACCATGCCTCCACCCTCTTTAACAGTGCCTGTGATTGGTTGGAATCACAGGCACTATCTGCTTGCTTATAGTGGAATGTAAAATAAATAAATACTTTTAAAAAATGGCGTAGGGTCCCCCTATAGTCATACCAGCACAGCTAAAACCACGGCTACAGGCTGCCACCCCCAGCCATGGGTTTATCTTGCCTTTGTATCAAAATAAGAGGAACCACATGCAGCTGTTTTTGTTTTTTTTTTAATTATTTAAAAAATGTAATTATTTAAATAGATATTTAAAAAAAAAAAATAAAAAAAGACGTGCGGTCCACCCAATTTGGATTCCCAGCCAAGATAAAGCCAGCAGCTGGGAGCTGGTATTCTCAGGCTGAGGAAGCCCATGATAATTGAGAACCCCCCCAACATTAGAATAGCAGCCTGCAGCTGTCCCGGAATTGTCGCATCCATTAGATCCCGATGCTTTACTTGGCTTTTCCCGATTGCCCTGGGGCACTGGCAACTGGAGTAATAAAGGGTTTATGACAGCTCTGAGCTGCCACTAAGCCCAGAATTAGTGATGGGTAGAGGTCTATGAGACCCACCCATCACTAATCCTATAAGTAAAAAGAAATAAAACATAAACACAAAGAAAAATCCTATATTTGAAATAAAATACTGAACCTGCTTTCCCCTCTATATTAAACCCAAAAAGATCCTTGAGGTTCCGCCGTAATCCTCACGATCTCCCACAACGGTCCTTGCTGTGCTGCATCCGAGCCTGGAGAGACTGAAAACATGTCCGATCTGTCCAGGCTCCGGGAAACCCTGACAAGGGGGACCCGGCTGGCAGCAGTGATGTCACTCAATTCCCACGATATGACCTCTGGTGACCCACACCCTACTGGCCCTTTAACACTGACAGTGCCGGCCGGGTAGTGCGGGGCAGCCCACTCCCTCCAACCAGCAATGTCACTGTTAAAGTGCAGGGCCATGCCCCGCACCTCCCAGTCCTTTTAACAGTGACAGTGCCGGCCAGGGGTCGGGGAGTGCGGGGCTGCCCTGGCCGGCACTGTCACCATTAAAGTGTGGGGCTGTGCCCAGCACCCCGCCAGCTCTTTAACAGTGACAGTGCTAGCCGGTGGTCGGAGGAGACCTCACTGATAGTAGCTAAGGTTGCAAGTGCAGGGATTTCATACCAATACAGAATAAAATGAGTTGTTTTGAAAGTTTTCTTTCCATTTTTCATCTTACATATCATTTATATGTCTCCATTCCTGTGATTTCAATAATTCTAGGACTTTTTCCTCTTGCAGTTACAATTTCAATGTTGAAGAGGCGAGAACCTGGCATGCCCATGCATTGCACAGTCACGTTATTGAGTCCTGAGCAATGGGATTGTCTGTGGTCAGATTATTATTCGAGATTAAATATATCCAAAATTGCAGCTGGAAAAAACGTTGGCTTAAAATATTCTATATTACGTCGTTATTATAGTGGTACAAAAGGAATGGCATATACTATGAACAAACCCTGTGCGTTTTGGTGTTATTTCTTACTCTTGGTCTGCTAGATCTAAAACATCTTTCCCATCTATACCGTAATCCAGTTACAGATATACATTTTATCATTATGAAAAGATGAAAAAAACTACTTACCTATTTTATTCCAAGGCCAGAGATTTAAAGGGATTTCGCAACAAGACATTAGGTTTGTCCTTAAAAGAGCAACTACCATTGCTGATGATATCAGGAGCTCCACCAACTGCATTACATCTTTTGTTGTATATCTAACAAAATTTATGTAAACGCTAGTGATGGGCGAACACTAAAATGCTCGAATGCTCATTCCTTGTTTCGAGCTGGTGAGACCCTCAGAAGAGCTCGACATGAGTAACGAGCATTATGGAAAGTCAATAAGGGTCACACTACCTCCGAGAATGTTGTTTTATTCCACGGGAGAACCCTTTAGACACTGTGAATGCCTGCTCCCATCATGCAGTGAAGCAAGCCTGTGCTTTGTGCTCATGGTTTCGGAATCATATCATAGCTGACACATCCGAGCACCGGCGATACTTGGTCAAGGTCTATGAGTCTATGAGACCCCTCCATCACTAATCCTCCAAGTAAAAAGAAAGAAACACAAACAGAGAAAAGTCCTTTATTTGAAATAAAATACAGCACCCTCTTTCCCCTCTTTATTAACCCTAAAAGACCCTTGAAGTTCTGCCATAATCCACATGATGTCCCATGACTGTGTCCTAGCTCTGCTACATCCGAGCCTGGAGAGACCAAAAATATGTCCAATCTATCCAGGTTCCGGGAAACACTGACAAGGGGCAACCGGCTGGCAGCAGTGACGTCACTCAGTTCACTGAAGGTCATATTCGGGTTCCCACGGTATGACCTCTGGTGGCCTGAAGCACTCTGGCTTAAAGTGCGGTGCCGTGCCACACACTGTGTCAGCCCTGTAACAGGGACAGCGCTGCCTTGGGTTGGGGAATGCAGGGCAGCCCTCAACCCCCTGCCGGCACTGCCACTGTTAAAGAGAGTAAAGGCCCCTTTACACACTGAGACTTTCAGCGATCCCACCAGCGATCCCAACCTGGCCGGGATCGCTACAAAGTCTCTGGTGAGTCTCTGGTGAGCTGTCAAACAGGCAAACCTGGCCAACGACGCAACAGCGATCCGGACCTGCAGAACGACCTAGCTAGTCAAACACTGGAAACGAGTGATGTGTCAAAATATCTGTCAATCACTATTCTCTGTCAGTCGGTCTCTACCTCTCGGTCTCTATTCTCTCTCTGTCGGTCCGTCACTATCTCTGTCCCCCTCTCACAGTCTGTCGGTCATTTTCCCCTCCTCTCTCATACTCACCGATCCCCGGCGCGGCGCTGCACGGCATTCACACTGCTGCGGCGGCTTTTACTATTTTGAAAAAGCCGGCCGCTCATTAAACAATTTCGTATTCCCTACTTTCCCCGCCCACAGGCGCCTATGATTGGTTGCAGTGAGACACGCCCCCACGCTGAGTGACAGGTGTCTCACTGCACCCAATCACAGTGTCGCGGGCGGAGGAGGGGATGCCGCGCTCCCCACTGCTCGGGTCCGGCTGCCGCTGCGGCTGCTGCGGCCTGCCGCTGCTCGGTGGCTCGAGCGATGGGCCGGATCCCGGGGACTCGAGCGGCGCTCCTCGCCCGTGAGTGAAAGAGGATTGGGTTTTGGGATAGTTTATTGTCCGTGACGCCACCCACGGCTGTGGTGATTGAGTGGACACCACCGCTGCTCTGTTTGGTGAGCCCGGGAGTGATGGTACGGAGCAGCCAGTTGTAGATTTGCCCCTCCGTGGGTAGGGGTCTTGGTGCTCCCGGGGCCCGGTGATGGGGTTGGAATGGTGGACAGGCGGGTCTGGGGCCTGTGGAGGTGCAGGGGCGCAGGGGCAGCGCTGTGCCGCACGGCACGGAGGTACTCACTCAGCCAGTAAACACGACACAGTTCTCGGTAAACAAACTGCTGGTTGGACGGGTCCCTCGGACGGTTCACGGTGCTGATGTTCCCTGCAGTTAGCGGTGACGGTCTCTTCCCTGCACCTATAAAAGTCTCTTTGGTAGCGATGGGTCCCCACCGGTTACCCACTCCTCGGCTTCAAGCTGGGCCGAAGGAGCTCTACTTTGCCCGCAGGCGCTGGCCCTGGGAAACTGGTGCCCTGGCGGTGGCGGTGTCTCCCCTTCACGGTCGGGCTGTTGCCTTCAATCGGGACTTGGTTGTTAGGAGACAGACGTCCCCTTCACTGACGGATTTGGCAAATTATGGCGACTCCTAGCCTTGCCGGGATCCGAAAGGCCCCTGCCCTGGTGCTGACTGTTCTTCGTATACTGCTCCGGTACCGCCGGGTCACCACCCGTCCGCGGTCCTTCCAGCAACCTCCAAGCAGTCCCCCTGCAGACTATCACCGCCGTCTGCTGACCTTGCTGTCACTGTCCGGGGCACACACCCGGACCAACTTCAGGCTTTACTACTGTCACTTTTCTGTCACTTCAGCTTCTCTCCTTTGCTCCTCTCCTACTTCACTTCCTTCTACTTTCACTTCCTAAACTTCACTCCACTCTAGCCCTCAGCTAGACTTCAACTCCTCTCACTTCCTCCTCCAAACTCTATCTGCCTGGTTCTCCCGCCTCCAGGGCTGTGAACTCCTCGGTGGGCGGAGCCAACCGCCTGGCCCACCCCCTGGTGTGGACATCAGCCCCTGGAGGAAGGCAACAAGGATTTTGGGTTAGCTTGGTGTTCCTACAGGGAATGTGGGGTGCGTGTGGTGTTGTGACCTGTGACCCCTGGCTTGCCCAGGGCGTCACATTCCCCCTTAGCAAAACACAGACCGTCCTCGGGCTGCCCGTCCAACACCGGTTTTATTTTCCTTTTGTTTTTCTGTAAAAGATATGAAAAACGGTAACATATATACAGTTTATGGCATCATCCCACATCGGGAGGTTCAGTTCTTAAACGTTTCAAACGGTGTACGGTTACGGTTTCCGCTCTCTCCCACCCAAGTAACCTGGCCCTGATGCTGCCCCTACAACCCAGGCAGCACCCCTTGACCCCAGTCCAGCACAAGTTACCCGAGTGGGATCTGTCCTTCCCCTCCAGAGGGTAGCCACCGGTTCCTGTGTTGGCTGGGCCCCAGCCTGCTCTGCTGGGAGCCCTCCCTCCAACCTGCCTCTCCAGAGGCGGTAATTGCGGAAACGGTAACACAACTTATTTACAAGCCACTAGCGTTTGCGGTTGCCCTGCAAGTTCACGGGCTTGTCCATGAGCAGTTCCTCATGCAAAAACTTTTCAAACGGTCCCCACGGGGTCAACGGTGGCGGCAACGGCCGGTTTCCAATCACGGTTGACAATCAGGTTACTTTCACGGTAATCATTTTTCATTTTCCATCAAACTTTCAAACTTGTAAACATCCTCAGACTGGTGGTCCCAACGGGGACGGTGCAACGGTGCTCCGCTGCAATTACTCATACTCTTCGGCATCACCTGAGGGAGGGGGCGCGGCGCTCACACGGGACTCCTGGCTGCCCCTTAGCTTAGCGTCCAGCGCGAACCACCCCCTCTCCCCACAGTGCCGGGTGTACTGCACGATGTCGCCCGGCATCAGGTTACGACCGGGATGCTCCTCAGGCAGGTGGGCATTCACATCCCGCCAGGCTATAAACACTTCGGCCTCCAGGCCCGGTTCATATATAAACCCATAGCCCCGGCGGACATCAAACCGCCTCACCTGCTTTTCGTACAGCGGCCCCCGGACACGGAACGTTGCCTGACGGAGACTCTCTTTCTCTCTGATTGCACGGGCCACCAGCTCCGCTTTCTTCCTCTCCCTCCCACCGATCTCCAGGCCCAACGGTACCGGCTCCCTGTCCCAGTACGGGGCTGCTGCGAGCTCCGGCGCACGGGTCGGGCCCCGCAAGACCTGTTTGACATTACCCACTGCTGGTACTCTGGGCGACAGGTCCCGCGGTGATGTGGCCTTAGACGCTGCCTTGCATCGGCAACCCGGCGCAACCTCAGCCGAGGTGTGGGGGATGTGCACAGGGGCTTTCCGCAGTTGGGCCTTCGGCGCGGAGCGGGTCATCGGCTTCGGCTCGGGGACTTTCTCGGAAGACGCCTCCGGTTCGGTCTTCTGGGCTTTCCAGGGCAACACCTCCGGTCGACTACGGGCTCCGGCTACAGGTCGGCCCGCCTGGGCGGGCATGCTGGGTATCGCTACCGGTTGCGGTGGTAGCGGGCCTAATGGCGGGGCCACGGCTTCCGAGACGGGTGGCGAGGGAGGCAGCGGGGGGAGAGGGCTTGGACCGGGTCCCGCAGCCGCGATGACCGGCCCTTCAAGGGCATCGGGGCGTGGGTCACTCACCCTCCCTTCCTCCGCTTCCTCCTCGCGTCTCCGCTCGGTCGCTATGACGTCCGCAATGTCGGTCTCCCACTCCTCCATGAGGAGCTGCATCTTGACCTGCAGCCTTTGGTAGAGCTGCGCGGTCCGGATCTCCACCCACGCCACGGTTCCAGGCGCGGGGGCTACGGTGCTGCGGGACGGCATGAACATGTTGCTGGCGGCCTCTCCCAGGAACAAGATGGCTGCAGGGTCCTGGCGTCCCTGCTTTTATAGCCGCGCTCACATGCAGCTAGCCGCCATTCCGTCTCCCTTAGCCTCTTTCCGGCCCCTCCTCTATCGGGGCGGGGTTTTGGCCTTCGCGCCTCTGCTACTCGAGAAGACGCTCGAGCGGGAACTTTTCGCGCCAAAGATGGCGACTTCTGAAATTTTTCAGCCGGATACCTCCGGCGGTCACAAGACGCACCTCTACCCAACGGCAGAGCAGTAAGATCCTGTTCGTGACGCCAAGTTGTCGCGGGCGGAGGAGGGGACGCCGCGCTCTCCCACTGCTCGGGTCCGGCTGCCGCTGCGGCTGCTGCGGCCTGCCGCTGCTCGGTGGCTCGAGCGATGGGCCGGATCCCGGGGACTCGAGCGGCGCTCCTCGCCCATGAGTGAAAGGGGATTGGGTTTTGCGATAGTTTATTGTCCGTGACGCCACCCACGGCTGTGGTGATTGAGTGGACACCACCGCTGCTCTGTTTGGGGAGCCCGGGAGTGATGGTACGGAGCAGCCAGTTGTTGATTTGCCCCTCCGTGGGTAGGGGTCTTGGTGCTCCCGGGGCCCGGTGATGGGGTTGGAATGGTGGACAGGCGGGTCTGGGGCCTGTGGAGGTGCAGGGGCGCAGGGGCAGTGCTGTGCCGCACGGCACGGAGGTACTCACTCAGCCAGTAAACACGACACAGTTCTCGGTAAACAAACGGCTGGTTGGACGGGTCCCTCGGATGGTTCACGTTGTTGATGTTCCCTGCAGTTAGCGGTGACGGTCTCTTCCCTGCACCTATGAAAGTCTCTTTGGTAGCGATGGGTCCCCACCGGTTACCCACTCCTCGGCTTCAAGGTGGGCCGAAGGAGCTCTACTTTGCCCGCAGGCGCTGGCCCTGGGAAACTGGTGCCCTGGTGGTGGCGGTGTCTCCCCTTCACGGTCGGGCTGTTGCCTTCAATCGGGACTTGGTTGTTAGGAGACAGACGTCCCCTTCACTGATGGATTTGGCAAATTATGGCGACTCCTAGCCTTGCCGGGATCCGAAAGGCCCCTGCCCTGGTGCTGACTGTTCTTCGTATACTGCTCCGGTACCGCCGGGTCACCACCCGTCCGCGGTCCTTCCAGCAACCTCCAAGCAGTCCCCCTGCAGACTATCACCGCCGTCTGCTGACCTTGCTGTCACTGTCCGGGGCACACACCCGGACCAACTTCAGGCTTTACTACTGTCACTTTTCTGTCACTTCAGCTTCTCTCCTTTGCTCCTCTCCTACTTCACTTCCTTCTACTTTCACTTCCTAAACTTCACTCCACTCTAGCCCTCAGCTAGACTTCAACTCCTCTCACTTCCTCCTCCAAACTCTATCTGCCTGGTTCTCCCGCCTCCAGGGCTGTGAACTCCTCGGTGGGCGGAGCCAACCGCCTGGCCCACCCCCTGGTGTAGACATCAGCCCCTGGAGGAAGGCAACAAGGATTTTGGGTTAGCTTGGTGTTCCTACAGCGAATGTGGGGTGCGTGTGGTGTTGTGACCTGTGACCCCTGGCTTGCCCAGGGCGTCACAACAGCAGCCGGTGGGCGTGTCACTATGGAGTATAGAAATAAATAAATAAATAATTAAAAAAAAAACGGCGTGGGGTTCCCCCCAAATTTAATACCAGCCAGATAAAGCCATACGGCTGAAGACTGGTATTCTCAGGATGGGGAGCGCCACGTTATGGGGAGCCCCCCAGCCTAACCATATCAGTCAGCAGCCGCCCCCAGAATTGCCGCATACATTATATGCGACAGTTCTGGGACTGTACCCGGCTCTTCCCGATTTACCCTGGTGCATTGGCAAATCGGGGTAATAAGGAGTTATTGGCAGCCCATAGCTACCAATAAGTCCTAGATTAATCATGTCAGGCGTCTCCTCGAGATTCCTTCCATAATTAATCTGTAAATTACAGTAAATAAACACACACACCCGAACAATCCTTTATTAGAAATAAAAAACACTAACAAAGTTCCTCATCACCAATTTAATCAGCCCCAAAAAGCCCTCCATGTCCGGCGTAATCCAGGATGGTCCAGCTGTGCTGCATGGAGGTGACAGGAGCAGCAGAAGACACCGCCGCTCCGGTCACCTCCACGCAGCAAATGAAGACAGCCGCGTGATCAGCTGTGCTGTCACTGAGGTTACCCGCTGTCACTGGATCCAGCGGTGGATGCAGCGGTGGCCGCGGGTAACCTCAGTGACAGCTCAGCTGATCGCGCTACTCACCGCCGCTCCGGTCAGCTCCACGCAGCAACTGAGGTGAGTAGCGCGATCAGCTGAGCTGTCACTGAGGTTACCCGCTGTCACTGGATCCAGCGGTGGATGCAGTGGTGGCCGTGGGTAACCTCAGTGACAGCTCAGCTGATCGCGCGACTGTCTTCATTAGCTGTGTGGCGGTGAAAATGACCGACAGACTGTGAGAGAGGGACAGAGATAGTGACGGACCGACCGACATAGAGAGAGACCCACAGGGAGAGACCGACTGACAGAGAATAGTGATTGACAGATATTGTGACACATCATTCCTTTCCAGTGTTTTAAGTCCCCTTTACACACTGAGACTTTGCTGCACAGCGGGAAACAAAGGACCAAAGAATGGTCCTGAACGATTTGTAGCGATCAGCAACTTCACAGCAGGGGCCAGGTCGCTGATGTGTTTCACACACTGCAATGTCGCTGGGGAGGTCGCTATTACGTCACAAAACCGGTGACGTTACAGCGATATCGTTTGTGATGTTGCAGTGTGTAAAGCCACCTTAACTCTGACAGTGCCGGTTGGGGGGGAGGGGAGTGCGGTCACAGGTGGAGGTCTCCAGCTGTGACCGCAACTAACCTGAGTGATGTCACCGCTGATCGCACAGCCCATTCATTCTCTGGAGCTCACAGCGGGCAGTCATGTTCCATGATCATGTGCTGTGAGGTTGAGATGTAGCAGAACGGAATCGTCGTGGAACCTCATGTGGATTACATCAGACCTGCAGGTCGGGGTTAATAAAGTGGTTGAAGAGTGTGTTTTTAGTCTTTTATTCCAAATAAAGGATTTTATTTGTGTTTGTGTTTATTTACTTTCACTTACAGATTAGTGATGGGGGTGTCATAGACGCCTGCCATTACAAATCTAGAGCTTAGTGACAGCTGTGGGCTGATATCATCCCAATTGCCACCGTACTAGGGCAATCTAATTGATGCGTCAATTCCGTGGCGGCTGTAGGCTGCTTTTCTTAGGGTGGGGGGTCCTGTCAGGGCCGGGAGTACTGGTGGGCCCAGGAGGTGGATCCACTGGACCTTGCACCCCACCGGAGGGCAGGGCACACGGCAGCCGGAGCACTGATGTGGCAGGGACAAGTATAAGCAGGTCACCAGAGTCACAGAGTTCTTTTGGACAGTAATGTAAACAGGCACAGGTACCAGAGTGCAAGGACAAAAAGTCAGTAGGACACGGTACCAGGGGACCTGAGCACCTAGCTCATAAGACTAGCTACAAGACACGTTGATCAGGCCCCGCCCACATGGAAAGGCCAGTCTTATATACCCAGCACAGCCTCATGTCATTTCCTGCTGCAGGTGTGCTGGGCCTATAAGACCAGGAGAGTGGGCGCGGCCTGGTCCTATACAGAACCATGTGGCTAAGACTCAGAGTCAGACTCATAAGACCAGGAGCAGGACACAGGAGAGCACGAGCGGGAGCGGCACCCATGACTGGTGAACACATGGACTGGATCAGTGGGTAAGGAGCGGTGCTGGGACACGGGGAGCGTGACAGTACCCCCCCCCCCTCTATGCCCCCCCCTCCGTGCACAGAACCCCAGGGGCACCCCGGATCGAGTCACCGGACCAGGATCCAACACAAAGGCGGGGAAGGACCGCTGATCCCGTACCGCCTTCCTGGCCGCACGACGACTAGCCGATCTACCAGCAGTGGCAACGGGGGCAACGGGAAGCGGGGGGAGACAGTCAGAAGCAGGACTGGAGTCCTGGACGACCGGATCGGGCGCCTCGGACCGGATACAGGACAATGTCTCTTCCTCGGTAGCCGGTGGCATCACAGTCTCAGTTGTCAGGGACGGTGGAACGTTGCTGGAGTGCGTCGCCTCCTCTGGTTCCGGTGGCACCACAGTCTCAATTGTCAGGGATTGTGGAACGTCGCTGGAGTGCGTCGTCTCCTCTGGTTCCGGTGGCACCACAGGTACAAGTGACAGGAGTTGTGGTACGGCACTGGACTGCGTCGTCACCTCTTCCTGCGGCATAACAGGTTCAGGTGACAGGGGCCGAGGAACGGGCTGTAGGCAGTGGTCATGACACAAGGGCCCCCAGTGAGTAATAGCGCCAGAGCGCCAACTAATGGCAGGGTCATGGAGTTGAAGCCAGGGCAGACCCAGCAGGAGCTCAGGAGCCATTCTTGGGATGACATAGAAGGCAATGGTCTCAGTATGCAAAGTGCCAACCTGGAGTCTCACGGGTTCAGTGGTATACCGAACAGGTTCGTATAGTGGTTTACCATCCACGGAGGCGAACCAGAGGGGCTTGGCAAGCGGGATCACAGGTACCTGGTATCGGTTCACTGCAGACTGGTGTATGAAATTACCCGCTGCCCCAGAATCAATGTGGGCCTCTGCTGTGAACCTGATCTTCTCCGTCGTCACCTGGACAGTCTGTGTAACTGGAACGGAGGGGATTCCGGTGCCAAGGGTGGCGGTTCCCACCTCCCCTTGGACCTGGGGTCTACCAGGTTTCTCCGGGCAAGAACGTAGCATATGTGACTCGTCTCCGCAATAGAAGCACAGGCCCCGGGCGAGCCGTTCTGCACGGCGTTGCTTGGCCTGGGTCAGACGGTCCACCTGCATGGGTTCTGGCGATAAGTCACGGAAAGGCAGGGACGAGGGAACGGTAGGTCTCTGCGAGGGCAAGGCATGGCAAGGTGGTCGCTTCTCCCGGACTCTCTCTTTGGTACGCTCCTGAAAGCGAAGATCAATCCGGGTGGCCAGGGAAATCAAAGCGTCCAGGGTGTGAGGGACATCACGGCCGGCTAGTTCGTCTTTAATACGACCAGAGAGACCCTCCCAAAAGGCCGCTGTTAAGGCCTCATTGTTCCAGCCCAGCTCCGAAGCGAGCGTGCGGAACTGGATGGCGTATTGGCCGACTGTTTGGGTCCCTTGGCGTAGCCGGAGGAGCGTAGAGGTCACTGCGGTAGTTCGTCCGGGTTCGTCGAAGGTGCCTCTGAAGGCTCGCAGGAACTCCTGGATGTCGGTGATCATTGGATCCTCGTTTTCCCACAGGGGGTTAATCCAGGCCAGGGCTTCACCTTCCAGGTGTGACATCAGGAACGCCACCTTGGCCTGGTCTGAGGCAAACAAGTGCGGGAGCAACTGGAAGTGCAGGGAGCACTGGTTCAGGAAACCGTGGCAGGACTTGGGATCCCCTGCATAGCGAGGCGGAGCAGCGAGGCGAAGTTGCGAGGCCGTGGAAGAAACTGGTTCGGACCTGGAGAGTGGTTGCTGCGTGGACGAGACGGCAGTCTGCAGCGTATACAACCGGTGGTCCACGGACGTCATGAATTTCAGCATCCGGGTCAGGGTTTCACGCTGTTGTGCCAGCTCCTGGCGCAGCTCAGCCAGCTCTGATGTTTGTGCTCCAGCGGGATCCATGGCCTGATCAATCTGTCAGGGCCGGGAGTACTGGTGGGCCCAGGAGGTGGATCCACTGGACCTTGCACCCCACCGGAGGGCAGGGCACACGGCAGCCGGAGCACTGACGTGGCAGGGACAAGTATAAGCAGGTCACCAGAGTCACAGAGTTCTTTCGGACAGTAATGTAAACAGGCACAGGTACCAGAGTGCAAGGACAAAAAGTCAGTAGGACACGGTACCAGGGGACCTGAGCACCTAGCTCATAAGACTAGCTACAAGACACTTTGATCAGGCCCCGCCCACATGGAAAGGCCAGTCTTATATACCCAGCACAGCCTCATGTCATTTCCTGCTGCAGGTGTGCTGGGCCTATAAGACCAGGAGAGTGGGCGCGGCCTGGTCCTATACAGAACCATGTGGCTAAGACTCAGAGTCAGACTCATAAGACCAGGAGCAGGACACAGGAGAGCACGAGCGGGAGCGGCAGCCATGACTGGTGAACACATGGACTGGATCAGTGGGTAAGGAGCGGTGCTGGGACACGGGGAGCGTGACAGGTCCCAATACCCATGGGGCTCCCCAGGCTGAAAATACCAGCCACCAGCTGTTGGGCTTTATCATGGCTGGGTATCAAAATTGGGGGGAACCGCACACCGTTTTTTACAATTATTTATTTAAATAATTAAAGTAAGCTGCATGTGGCTCCTCTTATTTTGATGCACAGCCAAAATAAGCGCAGGGCTGGAGGCTGCAGCCTGTAGCCATGGGCTTTATCTGGGCTGGGTATCATAATACGGTGGGACCCTACGCCATTTCTTTTATTTATTTTTATACCACGATACTGACCTGCAGACAGTTGCACTGCTTTCCCCACCCACCTGGCACCTATGATTGGTTGCAGTCAGCTGACACGCTGCCACTCAGGGTAGCAGCGCGTTTGACTGCAACCAGTCACAGGCCCCGGTGGGCTGGGAAAGCAGTGCATATGAAATGACCTTAATGCGTGACACCAGAAGTGAATGCATGGCCCGGCAGCAGCGTACAGCCGTGCCGGTGTCTCGGTAAGTACAGCACACTTGCTCCCATCCCCATAACGTTCTACCACCATTTTTAATCGACAGATTCTAGTCCCCATAGACTTATATGGGGACCGGAATCCGGCCCAGAACTGGATTTAGAAACCGAATCACCAGGATTAGCTGGTCCCGTTATCTGGTAGTTCACTCATCACTAGCCCTGATTCATCAAGACTGGCCTTTTCAATGAGGGGTGGTGCACCTGATGCATTAAAAGACTCACACCTCTTACTGAATCAGGTGAGGAGTGAAGTGACGTGCATCTCCATATGCGCCTCACTATAAATCTTATGCCATGCTGGAGTTAGAATTGTGGCATAAGGTATGCCACCGGTCGTCATGAATTTGATGAGCGAAGGTCACCATGCTTCAGCTACAACTATGCTAGCTTTGTTGGTCTTGGGCAAAAATGGCATAAAAACCCCAAAAGCTGCAAAAAATGTTTGCGCAGCATCAGACAAACTGTGCGATTTTGAATCAGGGCCCACAGTCTTGTAGGTTTTAAATTCAAAGGCATTAAGAAAGTTCACAAACTGCTTTAGGGAGGTGGTCATAAGTGCACGTTACTTAGTAGGCACACACACTTCACACCTTGTCCAAGGCAAACTTCAATTTGAAGGAAGGATGAATTGACAAATATACCAAGACATTCTTCATAAAAGTCTACTGCCATCTACAAGGATGAAATTGAGTTAAACTGTGGAGAAAGAAAGCGCAATAGGGTCTTACACGGTATGTACCGAGAAAAGTAGAAGATTTACACTCACCTCAAGGAGTTGTGCCAGTCACAACTCCTGTATAAGCATATAGTATTTAGGTTAACTCTGCTGCAGCTCCCGTAGTAGATAACAGAGAATAATAGAGAAGGGGTTTTATGCCGCGCTATTCACCAGGAATGAGGACAAGAAGATGATCAATGTTCCTTTATTGTAGCTTGTGTCTACGCGTTTCAGGAGCTCTACTCCCTTCATCAGGACATACAGCACAAAAATAACATATCTCTGTTATATATGTTATTTTTGTGCTGTATGTCCTGATGAAGGGAGTAGAGCTCCTGAAACGCGTAGACACAAGCTATAATAAAGGAACATTCATCATCTTCTTGTCCTCTTTCCTGGTGAATAGCGCGGCATAAAACCCCTTCCCTATTATTCTCTGTTATCTACAAGGATGATGAAGATGAAATGAGGGTGGACATTTCAGCAAGACAATGGTCCCAATCACACAGCCAACAAAACATTCAATTGGTTTCAAAGAGAGAAAATAAAGCTGGTAGAATGGCCTAGCCAATCACCTGACCTGCATCCAAAAAAAATGTATGGAAGGAGCTAAAACTCAGAGTTCCTAGAAGGAGACCACTGGACCTTCAGGATTTGAAGAGTGTTCATATGGAAGAATGGAACAAAATCACACCTGAGCAATGCTTCCTACTAGTTTCTCCATATAGGTGGCGTTTCAAAACTGTAAGTGTATTCAATACTTTTTAAATGTTTAATTTCTCATTATTATACATCACTAAATTTATAGACATCTATGGCTTGATTTCTTTCTCTGTGTGAATTGGATGGGTTGTTACTGACATCTGGTGATAATTTCATGTCAATAGCACCTTTAGAAATATATTTACTTAGAAAATAAGTGGCATGTTCAATATTTATTTCATCCCCTGTATGTCACATAGATCATGAGTAAGTCAGAACGCCGAAATGTGTAGAGTGGATCATACTAAGAGTGATCCCTTTTGTATCATGATGTTAAAAGACCGAGTAAAGTATATTTTTGTAGCCCATAGTTTTTGCAGCTGGACTATTGTATCTATTGGATCTCTATAGTTTTGTGCTGCTCTGCCATGTCTGTGCTTCTTAGCTCTAAAGCTACACGCAGTATTCTACAAATGTTGACCCATATATATATATATATATCATAGGACAATCTCTAGGAACGTGTTTGACAAATCATTTTCCACCATAAGGATCCGCCTGTGGGGTCTACTGGTGCTTGGATGCACGTTCTACTATCCTTAGAGAGTTTCTCGATTCCACTGAATATGTGTTTGTATTTTTGTGGTTAAACGCCAATAAACAAGAATTAGGAATAGTCCATTATATTGTACAATGATAGATAACAGGGATTATCCATATCAGGCTTAAGTATGAGACTAGAGCAGGCTTCCAAAGCCTACCATTCACATGTATTCAATGGCCGTTAGACATTATAGGGGCTGTGTTGCACTATATGCCTTAATAAACCTCATAGTTCCCACTAATTTGAAATTTGGGAATTAAGGGGGCTTTTCACGGTAGCGATATCGCTAGCAATTTGTAGCGATAGCGAGCGTGTAAGTACCCGCCCCCGTCGCGCATGCGATTGTTTGTGATCGCTGCCGTAGCAAACATTATCGCTACGGCAGCGTCACACATACTTACCTGGTCGGCGTCGTCGCTGTGACTACCGAACAATCCCTCCTTCAAGGGGGAGAGACGTGCGGCATCACAGCGACGTCACCGCAACGTCACTAAGCGACCAGCCAATCAAAGCAGAGGGGTGGAGATGAGCAGGACGTAACATCCTGCCCACCTCCTTCCTTACGCATTGGGGCCGGCGGCAGGTAAGGAGACGTTCCTCGCTCCTGCGGTGTCACACATAGCGATGTGTGCTGCCGCATGAGCGATGAACCACCTGGATAAACAACCCTTACCGATTTTTGAGTTTGGGACTGTGACGGTGTGTGCAGCAGAGCAAGGAGAGACAACAGGCCGAGGGATGATCCAACAGGTTTACTAACAGGAATACAGGAACAGCACACGACAAGTCCAAATAAAACAGATTCGGGGCACCTCCCGATAATCCAAAGTGCCAGATCATGACGTAATAGTCCTTTTCAGAGTCCCAGAAATCCCACACAATCCACTGGATGGCGAGATCTGTCCGCAGAATCTCGCTCCCTTCCTCTTCAAAACTCAGCTCCCAACTGCACTTAGAAACAGGAGTGTATTGTCTGAGCTCTTGGGCCCGCCCCTCAAGGGTAGGGGTCTATGCAATGGTTGGGCCCACTAGAAGATTCTAGAAGGTTGGCTCCGAGATGTCTACAGGTTTGTGTAGTTGGCGTTATCCACTGCTTACGAAACAATGGGAAGTTCCCCTGGCTGTGTGGACAAGAGATAATTGCATTATGGGCCCAGAGACACAGGAGATGGGGGGAAGGTATGGTTACTTACATCCCAAGACATTTCAAAGTGTTCAGTAAGTACAACCAAAGGAAAGTTACATCACATCCTGACATAGTATTACAGCAAATACAGTGAGAAGGTAAAATACATCACATGGCATCTTATACAAAAAATATGGGATGGAGAAAAGTACATACATCATGACAGGGACGACCTTTCCATGGTGAACGATTTTCACCATTTGTGAGGTCGCTTAAGGTTGCTGGTCAGTGTCACACGCTGCGATATCGTTAATGACACCGGATGTGCGTCACTAACAACTTGACCCCGTCGACAAAACATTAACAATATCGTAGCGTGTAAAGCCCCCTTTCGTCCTCCTTTTTTTTAGGTTGTAATGTAATCAGAATTTCCTGGGTATTCCATAGACAGCTCAAAGTTTAGGAATATTCACTCTAAATTCCAATGTTACTATAGCGATTTCACTTTTTCAATTTAGTTCTGATTTCAAAGACAAAGAGAAATCCAGCGATGCGAGGAGACACTTTGTAAGTCATATAAAAACAGGCTTTTAGTGGTAAAATGTAAAAAATACAGCATGAACTAAACATTGTATTAGACAACAAGATATATAGGGGCATCCCCAGAAAAAAAACTGACACGTTTTGGCTTATGCCTTATTCATGGTGTCTTCTTGCATTGCTGGATTTCACTGTCATGCAAATATCGGCTTTGCACACACCTTCTGGCACAGCGTCGTCAGATTCTTCACACCACAGTCCAGATAATAAAAATTCATTCTTTCTTTTTTGGATTTCCATTAAAATAGCCATCAATATGGAGCAGTGCCAACCATACAAAAAGATGCGTTTCGGACGTCACAGCTGTGATTTTCCTGTTGAGGGTGATCTGTGTTACGCTTCTGAGTGATATGAGCGTTCCCCTGTAGTGCATTACTTACCCCCCTTTTCCGTTTTTTTCCAGTACACATATTGTCTCTCCTCTGTAATCTGATTGCTGCATGTACGAGTTTCCGTGTCGTTTTGTGGGGTTTTGTCTTTGTGTTTACCAGCCTGCCCTGAGGGTGCGGGAAAGGGAGTGTAAGATCAGGGTTTGAACAGGAGTTAGGGTCACGTTGGGGGCTCGGACCTGGTTACCATCAAACCTACCTCCGAGATAAGGGACAGTGCAGGGACTATAGCCTGAGGGCCAGCCTAGGGGCTCCTGTCCCGGCATTACATACCCCGTGACACTCTGTGACATTGGCTCTGTCTTTGCATTTTGGATCTATGGCCTGGACCTGGGCTTCTTCTGTGCTGAAGTGAGGAATGCTATTACAGAGGTGTCAAAGTGAGCTGATAATTTTTTTGGTCTCTTCACTCGGTTCTGATGCTACAATCATTCAGGCAATCCCCATGTAATGAACCAAAATAACTGTAGGAAATCCTTTTGGGTGGGCATAGAGCAGTATTTTTCCTGAGGTGTTCTTTGCTCAAATATTTTTAAGTATATGCCATAAATTCCCAATGCACCTGCCCAAATACTCCTGTTGCTCTTACAGCTACTTCCATGCAGCACTTGCCACATATTCCCCCTTGGAGTGTTTCTAAATAGCCCTCACCCCCAGAGTGTCTGCCATAGATGCCCCAAGCCAGTTACAATGCCTCATTCCTTCAACTGATGCCCCATGACATCCACAAATGTTCCCCAGAGCCCAGTTTGCCCGCACCCTCCTGCTCATATTCAAATGATAAATGTGTTAAGGTCTTCATTTTGGTTTGTGCTTCTCCCCAAAGCCTCCCTTCTAGGCTCCCATGTTACCTGCTCCTCGTTGGAGCCTCTCCTTGGTCATTAATACTGAGTGAGTGGCACAGTTACTTTCAGGCACACTACTCAAAGTCTTGTATGATCCCTCTTGTGCAGTATAATGTGGTTTTCCCATTTTTTCCATCCTAGCGTGACCACAAATTGATAAACATGTTGGTTTGATTTTTTTCAGGGGTTATATACTGTATTCTGAAAGGTTAAGATTTTCATTCAATGTTAATTAGAAGTTTTTGAAGTTGTGGTTTTGGTTTACAACATTCAGTTTAGTTCCCAGGATTTAGCTGTACTGACTGCGTCTGGAGGCCAATGTCTGGTTTTACTCAGTCCTTATTTAATTAGATTCTATGATATCTTATTAGATGCTTTCAGGGCTGCGTATTACATAGTAAAGGCCTCGGGGTTGTAAGGTCATTGTTGATATCACTACATGGTCATCTATCCTGAGAACTTTACATTTAGTGGATGGGTAAAACAGTCGTAAGCTTCTTTTCTACGTTTTTAGCTTTCATCAGACTTTGATAATATTCTTTTGTCTTTTTGTGTTTTCTTTTTGCAAATATTGCTATATTCTCATAGGCATTATGCTAACTTGCGTTGAGAGGTATGTCCCTTTTGTCCTAACTACTCCTAACTCGCAATGTAACGAGTAACCTGAATGCCGTACCATTCGATACTCGCACAAATAGTGCGGTATTCGGGTTAATCGTTACATTGCGAGTATTCCCCATTGACTTGCATTGCACATGCTATTCGGAACGAATACGCGAGTATTAGACCATACTCGTTACGAGTATCGTCAATCCAAGTATTTAGTTCGCTCATCGTTAGTCCTAACCCTGCCTTCTTTCTCCTCCCTTTTTTATCTTTTCTTTTTCTCTTATTAAATATTGATTTGTAATATATTATTGCGTTCAGAACACTGGATATTAACCTTAATTTCGTATTTGAGTTTTCATTATTCCTGTAAAATTTAAATAAAAATGAGTTATAAAAAAAGGACAATTTTAGGCAATTCCTTGAGGAACACATGAGCAACCTAAATTGTGTCGAGATTTTAAGAGATTTTCTAGTTTCAGAAAACGCCTGTCCCCAGGTGCAGTTTGTTTTAAGTGAACAAACCTTCCGAGCATACATTTTTTGTTGTGACGCTTCTTATTGTCTACACATTGAAGTCACCAGCAGTGCTGGAGTCAATCAGTGAGCTCAGTGGCTCTGCTGGAGTTGATGAGCTGCTGAGTTGACTTTTTGAGTGCAGCACTGTCAACATGACGTCAGTACTACAGACAATAACAGAGACTCAGAGCTATGGCGGGGACTCAGCGTTGGACCCCGGGAGGGTGAGTAAAGCAAAATTTGTTTTTTGTTTGTTTTTTTAAACAATATGCACTGTGGGACTAGGGTTTTCTGGAAACCTCTTTAAAGGGGATCTGTCAGCATAAAATGCCCAATCAAACCAAACATAAACCCTTGATTCAGTGCAATGTCCAACTTACTTGTATTCCTTCTCTGTCTTCTTCTTTGATTGATATCTCTGGCTTTATACAGTATGAGCTAGAGGAGGGCAGATATAGATGGAAATCAGGTAAGTTGGAAGGTTCACTGGACCACACCTGTGGTGCGGGAATGTCTGTACTTGGTTTGAACAGAAGTTTAGGGCTGACAGAGTCCCCGTAAATGTTCAAGTACACTGGAGATCAAAATTAGAGAACAATGTATGATCACTTGGTTTTTTCAGAAATAATGTAATCTACCGTATATTGATCAACATTGGAATGTTTTTTTTGTTAGCGGTATGCTATGTTACTAGGACAGTGTTTTACAAAAGATCCAAAGTTTATCACCATAAACCCTTTATTTTGCCCAAAACATGGTAATTTAATTAGAGAACAGCAATGACTGTAGCACAGAGAAAGATTATAAGTACATTTTCTGACATTAACAACTGTCACCAATCAGTAGGACGTGTACAGGCCTTTGCTCTGAATGACTTCAGTACATCTGCGGCCACAGGACATCACTAGTCTCTCACACTGCTCTGGTGTGATTTTGGGCCACTCTTCTTCCAGTCTCTTCCACAGTTCTTTGACTGTTGTGGGTTTCTTGGCCATAACTTTGTCACCAAGGATTTTCCAGAGGTTTTCTATTGGGTTTAAATCAGGACTCTGGGCGGCCATTTCATTGTTACAATGTTTTCTGTTTCAAGGAACTGCTTTACACTTTTTGCTGTGTGACAGGGGCATTGTACTGCATGAAAATTGCTGGCTGATTGAGTGATAAATGCAAGTAAGTAACCACGTATTGTTGAAGAAGGTTCTGATAAATACTTGCATTCACTCTGCCATGTAGCTGTAGAAAGGTCCAACTCCTGCTGCAGAAAATATTCACCAAACCATGACACTTCCTCCACCTCCTTTCACTGGCTTCTTAACACACTTTGTGTTCAGTCTTTCCCCAGTTTGTCGACTAACATAATGTTTTCCATCAGACCCAGATAAATTAAACTTCCTTTCATCACTAAAATTAACTGTGGCCAATTCTCCTCTGTCCATACAACATGCTGCTCACCAAAGGTGAGTCTAGCCTTTTCATTCTTTCTAATGAGAGGTTTGGTCACTGCAGAGTGGGTTTTCAGTCCAAATACTCTTAAATGTTGTGATACTGTATGACCAGACAGATCCTTACCCTGTTCAGTGCTGAACATGTGAGCAATTCCAGCTGCAGTGTTGAAACCATTACCCATGGAGATTCTCCACATTATACTGTCCTCGTTTGCAACTGTGTTTCGAGGGTGACCAGTCTTCTTGGGGGACTTAGTTTGTGATGTTGTAAAGATGCAGTATTTTCGAAATGAAAGACTTGGAACAACCAACTTCTCTTGCCATGGCTGATAGGGTCACCCCTTTGTCCTTCATCTGGACAAACTGATGCCGGTGGGTTTCATTCACTTTGGAATGGCACACCATTTTTGTAAAGTCAGTGCAAACTGAAAAGTTAGGCTGCCAGTTACATAGGGTTTGTCAGATAATGAAGGAAATTATGCCAGAGTAACACCAGTATCTTGCAGGTATCCTGAAAGTGTTCTCAAATTTTAATCAGTGTTCTTTTACATTTATCTCATTTACATTTTTATGTGCTTTACAATAAATTCAATTTATGAAATAAGCTTAAAATACTGCTAGTTTACTCAAGTTAGGATATAATCATATAGGACTACACAATGACCTCAACATTGAGGAAATTGTGTGCTGTTCTCTAATTTTGATCTTCAATGTATTGTAGTGAATAGGATTAAAAATATCATCTGTGGCCAAAATCACATTTCAGTTTTTTAAAGATGTAACATAACCTATTTGTCCTTGTGCATTTGTGTAAAAAATGTGCTGCGAACATTAACCAAAATGCTATCTTCTATTACACTGGCCATTTGCTGCAATTGGTGTCAGTACAGTTCCTTTAACCCAGAGATAGTTCTACAATCATCAATGTATTATAGACTGGTAGTAGCTAATACATCTGGATTTTCAGGATCCAAAGTCTAAACTAAATATTCTAATAATTGGTCCTCATATCATAAACCCAAAACCAATAAAGCCTAAATTTTGATTGGGTGTTGGCAATATTCAGACGTTCAGAACAATCCTTTACATTCTTCAGTCTCACTAGTTGTAATAACTTTGTTGCTTTTTTAGCATGTTATATATAAAAAAAAAATAAGTGAAGTTACCCTGTTGGCTGTAAAAATGTAGAACAAGCATTACATAACCAGTTTCCCAGAGCAGGGTTCCCATTACACATCCTGGATGAGCACAGAGAAGTGTCAGACACTTATAGGCAGAATAAGCTTTAGGCCTCTTTCACACATCCGTGAAAATCACGCTCGTTTTTCACGGACGTATCAAAAGTGCGTATTGCCCTCCGTGTGCCGTGTTTGGCACATGTGTGTTCTCCGTGTGTTATCCGTGATAACACACGGAGAATGGGAATTTTCTGCTTACCTGTCCCTGCCATTGCTGTCCGTGGTGCTGATCTACGGTCTCCAGTCCTGCCGACTCCTCACTGCTGCTGCTTCTGCCTCGCAGTGGAGTGAATATGCAATGAGTATAATGAGCGGGGGTCGGAAGCAAGTGCTAGCAGCGGCAGAGACAGGAGGGCTGGAGAAGGTGAGTATAGAAATTCTTTTTATTTCACAGACACGTGTGTTTTCTCCGGTGCGTGTGTGCCGCCCCAGCGAGGATCAGGGTGCTCGGATCCAGGGTGGTCGTGGCTCGAGGGGTCCGGCCCGGGTTCGGCTAACACTCCGATCCTTGAAAAGGGGGATATTTACAGGGGAGAAGTTCGTGACGCCACCTGCGGGTTGCGGTAAGGGGAGTACCGGGGAAGAGAGTGTGGGGCAGCAAGATGTCAGTCCCTCCGCAGGTAGGGAATGCCTCAGCCTCTGGGGTTTTGGTGGGATTATTGGGAGCATTGGGTGCAGGGGAACAGAGTACTCACTGTCGGTAGTCGTGGTGCTGAATGGAGATATAAAGTAGACACTCACACTGTAGATAAACCAGAATCTCTGTGCATCACAGTCACTTCAGGGGAGCCCATCCAGGTGTCCGCTTCCACCGGTGTCGTTTGATAGGCCGGACCTTTACCTCTGTGCACAATTTTTAGTGTCTGTTGTGGCCCCTTGGCGTGAAGCAGTTGGGGCCCCGCTACCCGTGTGTATGGCAGCTGTGCTGTTGATGGCTGACACTTGGGATTCCAGTTGGATTGTTTTTCTGGAAAACCCCATCCCCCGCGGTGTGCTGATGCCTTCAATCTCTTAGCTCTTGGGGAAAGTTCATAAAGAGACTATCCTCCACAGGTTAATTATCAAGGCGCATGAAGCTCTTCCCTGATCTAGGGTCCTGTACCCTGCTGTGCTCGGTACCGGTCAGTTCTTTTGGGGTCTTGATGCCGACAGTCCTCCTAGACTATGTCCGTCGCAGCCTCTCCAATGTTACTGCCAGCAGTCCCCGACTCCTGTGGTCCCGGACCACCATCTGTGACCCAACCTTGGTCTCGCTCCCCGGGAGCTAAAACTCCCAGCTCCTCACTCTTTGAGGGCTACTCTAAAACTGACTTTCTCCCTCCCACCAGTCTGCCTGACCCCTAGGTGCGTGGCCCTATTTCAGCTTAGCCAATCCCACTGGTGTGTCTGACAAGTTTGATGTGAGGTGTGATTGGGATTTGTGATACGGAATGTGCAATACCGGTGATTGGCAACCTTAAACCATGGGGGGTAGGCCCTGCTCCCTGGGTAAGGATCGCAGCACCCTGTGGCACCCTGATATATTCAGGGGCGCCACACGTGTCACACGGATCACATCCGTGCGGTTCATGTGACACCCGTGGTGCTGGAGAAAAACGGATGTGTCTACGTGTGGAGCACACGGGCACACGTATGCTCCACGCGGACACACGGTCCATGGCAAAACACACATGTGAGCGCAGACCCATTTATTTTAATGGGTCTACGTGTGCCCGTGTCTCCGGCACGTGAGGAAACGGACCAAACATGTACCGGAGACATGGACGTGTGAAGGAGGCCTAAGGAAGGTGAATCCCAAACGCTCTAAAAAACAATCACAGAAGGTACTCCAAGGTCCCGTGCCAGCCTCTTGCCGTTATCAGGTTGTTAAAGTTGCGGTCGGGTGCCTCATTAGTCGTGGCAGAGCCCGCTGTTCGGCTGCAGCACAGCCCAGAGTTCTTTCTCTGCATCCCAATCTCCACTTTAGGGCAATACAGTAGTAAGCATACTTTTTCTTCATGCGACACAAAGACTGACTCTGTCACAGGCTCTCTTAACCAAATTTCTTTACTTGTCAACTTCAGAAACAGTTTTTTATTTAGCCAGAGGCGGGCACATTCTTGTACCCCGAAGGTGTTACCATTAGCAACATATAATTCATATATTTTGCCGACCGCTTCCCTGATACTTGGGCTCCCATTTGGGTCCTCATCCTCTCCTTCAGCTTTATTGTTCACGGCAAAAACAACAGTCTTTCCAGTCAGTCAGGGCGTACTCTCTTCTGATGAGCCCACTGACCTTCCGCTGCCTTAGGGGGTTCATTAGGTATCCATCAGGGAATGGCCACCACCCAGGTCACACTAAGTGTCCAACACCCGGATTCGACCCAGAAGGTCATGTCAATTTGACGTTATTGGGGTTTTCCTCCACCACGTATCTCACAGATGCCATCTGCTCCTTTCCCTCAGGGACTCTCCTCACTCTAACTGACCTCCTAACCATTTTTTCAAACTAAACTTCCCCCCCCTTAACTAACTCTTTCTAGTGCGGGAGCGCCAGAGAAGCAGCTTACACATTGTAGCCACCTAGTGGCTGTTTAAACACATTACACCATAACATAAACTTTAAACATTGCATTTCATACACAGTGGATTTGCAGGTCTGGGGCGGCTGAGACGTATGTGGCGCCCCAGGACCTGGTCGCCACAACAGCATTGCCCCTCCAAAGGGTTAATGCTGAGCCTGGAGGTAATTGGGGGAATCCTTGGCCAGTAAGTTCAACATCCAACGCAGTTTCTCCCTCAGGCCAGCAGGGGGAGCTCTGAACCTGGAGTTCCAGGGAGCATTCCTCAAGTCTGACCTGAGGGAGGAGTTAGTGTTCAGTCTGTGGAAAGAAAGAAGAGAGAGCAGACGCAGAGTAGTGCTGTCCTGCGGACTGGAGCCTGAAGCTGGAATAGCTTGGCCCAGTGAAGCAGGAAGAGCAGAGAGGCACAGAACAGACTCGGACATCGGAGTCTGTGGCCACCAGGACCTAAAATATTCCCTGGTAGCCGAATCCGAAGGGCAGGAGAGCTGCAAGCACCTGGCCCATAAACAGCCCGAAGGTACAGCTGCATCACCAGGGCCCGGTGTGGACTCCAGCAGAGAAGTACCAGAGAGGGCCTGCGCAGCCTACCACACAGGGAGAGGGACGTACCACCGGTCCCAGCAGCAAGAGGGCCATTGCTAATCCAGAGAGCAGGGTCCTATAACAGTAAAGAAAGAACAGGAGTAGGCCTCATACTCATCTGGCCAAAAAGATACCTCAGTTACTTCCAGACCGGCCGGAGCCCTCAACCACCTGTAACGGTCTCACAGGACTAACCGTTTGCAAAGTAAAAGAGGAGAAGGTAAAGAGACTGTTGTTTGTGTCCGGTCCTTTCACCGCCTGTCGGCCCTGCACTACACCTCACCTGCATAGACACATACAAGCACCAACTGTGCCCCGGGGTCCAGCTCCACCTGTGGGGAGCAGTACCACCATTGCTGCCATTCCATCACCCCGGAGGCCCATACAGCAGCGGCAGCTTAATAGCCGCAAACCACAGGTGGCGTCACGACAAATAGACACTTTAATTGACACCCACCAGGGTCACGGAGTCGGGCTCCGCCACCACTGACGACCCCCGGACTAGTCCGGCCCGGCACCGGGTGTCCCATAGCCCTGGGGAGGGTGAGTCACGTACACCCCCTTACAAGGACACGTGTGTTTTGCCTGCAGAGGTAACGTCACATCGACAATGTGCAACACTGCTGTAGCTAATCACTGAGCTCAGCGGCTGACCTGAGGTAGACGGCAGTAGCTGCCATCATGATTCCTCTGTGCAAAGCATCTTGCACAATAGGAGATGCTCTCCTGTGTTTTCCTGGGCTTCTGGCTGGCAGGTAGATTGACAGTGCTGGCTTCCATGCTGGTTCTGGAGAGCTGCTGATTGCTCAGGTGTTCCATCTTCTGGGTAAATTGCTCTGTTTCTTTAGTAAGCATGTGTCGCGGGCGGCGGGGCGCTGCTCGACTTAACGCTGACTCTCGGGTCTGGCGCTGCTGTTGCTGCTGCTGCTAGGTGGCTCGACCGGTGGGCCGGATTCGGAGACTCGAGCGGCGCTCCTCGCCCGTGAGTGAAAGGGGTGGCTTGGTTTGGGGATTTAGTCCGTGACGCCACCCACGGGTTGTGGTGAAGATGGGCACCACCGCTGCTGGTGACGGGGATCCCGGGAGCGATGGCGGGGTGCAGCTGGGATGTTGTTTTCCCCCTCCGTGGGTAGGGGTTGGTGGTCCCGGGGCCCGGTGAGGTGACGGGGAGGCAGGGTTGGTGAGGTGCAGGGTCGCAGGGACAGCGCAGCGCGGTGCCGGATGGCACTGGTGTACTGACTCAGCAACAGATGCACGCAAAGTCTCTCATAAACCAAACGGCTGGATGGACGGGTCCCGCAGCCGGCTGCTGTGGCTTCTCCCGGACAGTTGGCGGTGGCTGCCTTTCCCTGCACCTTTGTGTATGTTCGGCTCTGATGGGTTCCCACCAGTAACCCGCTCCCCAGCGTGTATATGTGCCGGAGGAGCCCTTTTGCCCGCAGGCTCTGGCCCTTGGATCTCTAGCTGTGACGGTAGCTGTATTGCCTTCTATTGGTCAGACGGTTGCCTTCAATCGGGTCTTGGCTATTAGGAAACCCCTGGGGTTCCGGTCACTAACGGATTTGACCTCTAATGGCGGCTCCAAGCCTGGTCGGGGTCCGTAGGCCCTGCCTATGTGTGCTGGCTTCACTTCGCTCCCCGGTTCGGTACCGTCGGGCCACCGCCCGTCCCCGGTCCTACGGTTCCACGCTGATCCGCCTCTCCTGCAGACGGCCACCACCGTCTGCCAACCTTGCTCTCAGTGCCCGGGCCACACACCCGGACACGGTCAGTTTGCTCCTCTCTCCTTCACTTCCCTAACTAAACTCCTTCCTTTTCCCGCCTCCAGGACTGTGAACCCCTCAGTGGGTGGAGCCAACTGCCTGGCTCCGCCCCACCTGGTGTGGACATCAGGCCCTGGAGGGAGGCAACAAGGATTTTATGTCTGGCTGATGTGCCTGTCTCAGGGTGGGGGTGCGAGTGTTGTAGTACCTATGACGACCTGGCTAGTCCAGGGCGCCACATTCCCCCTTGGTTAAATGCAGACCGTCCGCGGGCTGCCCATCCATCACCGGTTTTATTTTTATTTTTTAACTGTAAAAGATAAATAACATTTAAACTTTTCAACATATGCATACTTGTAAGGACACTTGAACGTTGCAAAACTATTATATTACATTTTTATTAACAACGGACGGCTTCCGCTCTCCCACCCAAGCAACCTGGCCCTGATGCTGCCCCTAAGAAAATGGGCAGCACCCCTTGACCCCAGTCCAGATCCAGGCTGCCCGAGCGGGAACGGGTACGGTGTCTCGCACCCGACTGTCATCTCAGGGGACCCCACGTTCATGGGGGACCCCCTGACCCCCGGAGGATCGCCACCGGTTACGGTAGTGGCGGGCCTGGGCCATCCCTTTCCTCCAGGCCCATCCTCCAAATCTGCCTCTCCGGAGGCGGCAACGGAATACATGCCCCAACTTATTTACAATCCCACAAGTTCGTGGGTGCCCTGCAAGTTCTCAGGCATGTCCATGAAGAGTTCCTCATGCAACGGTAGCAAAGGGTCCCTACGGGGACAACTTGCCGGCAATGGCCAGATCAATCACTGTGTCAATCAGGTAAAACTTCGGTTGATTTCTCTTATCATTCATTTAACAGGGTAACGGTACTGGTGGTCCCAACGGGGACAACGGTGCAACGGAGGGACCGCTGCCTTATTTCAGATCCACATCGCAGGCTGGAGGAGGGGACTGGGCCAGTTCTTGGGCCTCCTGGCCTCCTCTCAGCTTGGCATCCAGGGCAAACCAGCCCCTCTCCCCACAGTGCCGCGTGTATCTTACCAGATCGCCGGGGAGCAGGTTACGGCCTGGGTGGCCCTCTGGTAGATGGGCATTAACATCCCGGCGGGCCACAAACACCTCGTCCTCCAGGCCCGGCTCGAAAATAAATCCATACCCCCGGCGTGGGTCAAATCTTCTTACTTGCCCCTCATGGACCGGGCCCCGTACCCGGAAGGTGGCTCTGTGGAGGTTCTCCTTTTCTTGTATGGTGCGGGCTATCAGCTCAGCCTTCCGCCTCTCCCTATCCGCAATTTCTCGGCCCCGCGGGGTCAGTTCCCTGTCCCAGTAAGGGGCTGCTGCTTGCCCCTGCGCGCGGGTCGGGCCCCACGGGACTTCCACTACACTGCCCACCACTGGCGCCCTCGGTGGAAGATCCCGGGGTGACATGGCCAGGGACGCTGCCTCGCAGCAATGACCCGGCGCAGCCTCAGCCGAGGCGTGGGGGATGGGTACAGGGATTCTCTCCCGCTTGACCTCCGCCTCCTCCTGCACGGAACAGATCACCGGAGCCGGGACGGGACTGGGCACGGTCACTTCCGGTGCCACCGGTAAGTCTTCGCAGACGGATGATGCCTTCGGGAGCTTCCAGGGAAGCGGCTCGGGGCGTCTGCAGGCTTCAGCTGCAGGCTGGTCCGCTTGGGCGGACGGGCAGGGTTCCGCTACCGGTTGTGCGAGTAGCGGGCCTAGTGGCGGGGCGCTAGCAACCAACACGGGTAGCGGGGGAGGCAGCAGGGTGAGCGGGCGCAGACCGGGCCCCTCAGCCGCAGCGACCGATCCCGTAGGGACACAGGGGCATGGGTCGCTTACCCACTCCTTCAAGTCTTCCTCCACTTCGCGTCTCCGTATGGCCGCCACCACATCCGCCATGTCGGCCTCCCACTCCTCCAGGAGGAGCTGCATTCAGACCTGCAGGCGGCTGCACAGCTGAACAGTCCGGACCTTCACCCACG
This sequence comes from Anomaloglossus baeobatrachus, assembly GCF_048569485.1. NCBI lineage: Eukaryota > Metazoa > Chordata > Amphibia > Anura > Aromobatidae > Anomaloglossus > Anomaloglossus baeobatrachus. Next base: position 616,216,202 of record NC_134356.1, on the reverse strand, counting down.
CTGCGGTGCCGGGCACGGGGACTGTGGTGTTACCGGGCGGACGGTGCATGCTGGCAGCGGTATCTTCCAGGAACCAAATGGCAGCAGAGTCCTGGCATCCCTGCCTTTATGGCCTCGGTTTACATGCGGCCGGACGCCATCCTTCCCCCCTTGGTCTTTTTTCGGCACCTCCTCTTCAGGGGCGGGGCTTCGGCTTTCGCGCCTCCACTGCTCGAGAAGACGCTCAAGCGGGAAAATCTTCGCTCCCAAGATGGCGGATTCTGAAAATTTTCGTACGGACACTGCTGGCGGGGCACAAGGCGCACTTCTACCAGACGGTAGAATGGTAAGATCCTGTTCACAGCACCAAGTTGTCGTGGGTGGCGGGGTGCTGCTCGACTTAACGCTGACGCTCGGGTCCGGCGCTGCTGCTGCTGCTCGGTGGCTCGTGCGGTGGGCCGGATCCGGGGACTCGAGCGGTGCTCCTCGCCTGTGAGTGAAAGGGGTGGTTTGGTTTGGGGATTTAGTCCGTGACGCCACCCACGGGTTGTGGTGAAGATGGGCACCACCGCTGCTGGTGACGGGGATCCCGGGAGCGATGGCGGGGAGCAGCTGGGATGTTGTTTTCCCCCTCCATGGGTAGGGGTTGGTGGTCCCGGGGCCCGGTGAGGTGACGGGGAGGCAGGGTTGGTGAGGTGCAGGGTCGCAGGGACAGCGCAGCGTGGTGCCGGATGGCACTGGTGTACTCACTCAGCAACAGATGCACGCAAAGTCTCTGGTAAACCAAACAGCTGGATGGACGGGTCCCGCAGCCGGCTGCTGTGGCTTCTCCCGGACAGTTGGTGGTGGCTGCCTTTCCCTGTACCTTTGTGTAACCCGCTCCCCAGCGTGTATATGTGCCGGAGGAGCCCTTTTGCCCGCAGGCTCTGGCCCTTGGAACTCTAGTTGTGACGGTAGCTGTATTGCCTTCTATTGGTCAGACGGTTGCCTTCAATCGGGTCTTGGCTATTAGGAAACCCCTGGGGTTCCGGTCACTAATGAATTTAACCTCTAATGGTGGCTCCAAGCCTGGTCGGGGTCTGTAGGCCCTGCCTGTGTGTGCTGGCTTCACTTCGCTCCCCGGTTCGGTACCGGCGAGCCACCGCCCGTCCCCGGTCCTACGGTTCCGCGCTGATCCGCATCTCCTGCAGACGGCCACCACCGTCTGCCAACCTTGCTCTCAGTGCCCGGGCCGCACACCCGGACACGGTCAGTTTGCTCCTCTCTCCTTCACTTCCCTAACTAAACTCCTTCCTTTTCCCGCCTCCAGGACTGTGAACTCCTCAGTGGGTGGGGCCAACCGCCTGACTCCGCCCCACCTGGTGTGGACATCAGCCCCTGGAGGGAGGCAACAAGGATTTTATGTCTGGCTGATGTGCCTGTCTCAGGGTGGGGGTGCGAGTGTTGTAGTACCTGTGACGACCTGGCTAGTCCAGGGCGCCACACATGCTCTCCCAGAACCTTGTCAGTCCTACATTCTGGTTCTGCTGTTGTGCTTTTGGCCTTAGTTCCTGCCTGTGTTCTGATTTGGTTTTCTGACCCCGGACTGTTGTTTGACTCCTCTCTGCCTGCTCACTGTTGCTGTCATGACCTCCTGGCTTTTGACCTTGGACCGTTACCTGACCACGTCTCATTTTACTCGATGAATCCATTATGTGCCTTCCCGGAATTCTGACGCTCAAATTGTGACCTGACTATGCCTCAGTATACTCCCTGCGTCCATACGTGTCCTCCTGTTACCTGACCCTGGCTCTCCTGACTACTCTACTGTTTGTACTACCTGTAAGTAGTGACTCGCATTACAGCTGCTAAGCTCAGCGATTAGCTACGCTGGTGATTCGGGATGTCGACATGACAATACTGAGTCAGCAGCGGGGATTCACTCACTTTCCTGAAAGTGGACAATCCCTTTAAGAGCTACTAAACTGAGTGTACAGAAGGGATAAAAATGGATTGTAACATGAAACAGTTGCTGAGCTTCATGAGCTATTTAGCACCTGTCCAGGATGTATATTTCTTCATCCCTTTTTAATCCCACCACATCCCCTTTCTGTTGCTCTATCCAGCCTCTTTGCCGTTGGCTTCAATTTTAAGGTTTTTGTTTGTCAAGATATTTTTAGCTACCTCCTGCAATTCCCAAGCTCCCCGGAAAATATCATTTTTAGAAACTTCCTAAATATTCCCAGGGGACCTAAAAAAATGTAACCTCAGAAGAAACCCTATTGGTATGTAGAAGGTCAGAAAGGAATACCAAGCCCCATTAAGACCACTGTGATTTTTAAAGCAATTGTTCACTATTGTTTCTATTTCCTAGAATAGATTTGTTTTTTTCCACTTTAGCTTGGTATATTTCATTTTCCTAAAAGTATGACCCACATGATATTGCACAATGGTTAGAGTTTAACGTGTGTACATATTGGGAAGTTTATCAGACAGAGGTCAGATAGGTGCATATAAGATGTATAAGATGGCCACCGGACATGTCCTTGATGGGAGAGATGTATCATCGAGGTTGGTCGCGTCAGTGATGTATGCCCGAAGCAGGCTCCAGCACATATACTGCTGAGAGAGTTAATAAGTGTCAGGGCAGGTTTACAAGCAGAGATATGGGTGGGACTGGCTGCTTACATATCTCCACTCTGGGACGTGGTATGGCAGGTAAAAAGGAGACCAGTTGTCTGTGAGTCAGTGTCTGTGTGTGGAAGTGTGGAGGCTTACAGTGTTGTTTGTCTTTGCTAAGGACTAAAGGGGGCTTTCCATGCAACGATATCGCTAACGAGATGTCGTTGGGGTCACGGAATTCGTGACGCACATCCAGCCTCATTAGCGACGTCGTTGCATGTGAAACGTACGAGCGACCGCTAACGATCAAAATTACTCACCTAATCGTTGATCGTTGACACATCGTTCTTGACGCAGCACACATCGCTATGTGTAACACCCCAGGAACGACGAACAACACCGTACCTGTGTCCTCTGGCAACGAGGTGGGCGTGTCTTTCATGCGGCTGCTCTCCGCCCCTTCGCTTTTATTGGACGCCTGCCGTGTGACGCCGCTGTGACACCACACAAATCGCCCCCTTAGAAAATAGGCTGTTCACCAGCCACAGCAACGTCGCTAGGAAGGTAAGTCCGTGTGACGGGGCCTAGCGATATTGTGCGCCACGGGCAGCGATTTGCCCGTGACACACAAACGACGGGGGCGGGTGCTTTCACGAGCGACATCGCTAGCAATGTCGCTGCGTGTAAAGCAGCCTTTAGAGATGTACATTAACTTGTATGGACTACTTGCTTTTTGTTTTCCCTTTGTGCTGGAAAAGGCTGTTTTTGGTTTGTTATCCTGAGTGGTTTATGGAGTCTAAATAGACCACGACAGATGTTTTACTGAAACCGCTTACTGTGCCTATCTCAACTCACAGCTTCAGTGAGTATAAACCCTACGATTGGTGGAGAATGTGTCCAAGATTCTCAAGGAGGACGGGTGACTGCTGCAGGGAACTGCATGTCCTGGGTGAAGGTGGCTATAATTGTGGAAACGTCGTCACACAAAATGTAGGAGGTGGTCAAACAATTGGTCCTGCAGCAACAGGTACAGCAGTAGACTAACAAGCTCCTGATCAAACAGATCCAGCAAAAGAAGCAGCAACAACAGCAACACCAATTGCAGTGGCAGCCACAGCAGCAGGTGCTTCGGCAACAGATGGAACTCTTAGCTGAGGCAGTCCATGGCAGAGTAACCACCCCACTCCCAAGTCAAGGTGGTGATTCACATATTTGGAAGACGGTAAGATGAGGCTTGCAAAAAATGACCTCAGTGATTATGTTGAGGCGTTTTTGATGATGTTTGAAAGGGCTGTGAGATGGGAAAAACTGCCTCTGGAGCAGTGGGCTGAGGTTCTGGCACCATATCTAAAGGAGGAACCACAAAAGACCTATTTTGACCTGGCCTTGCAGGATGCAAAAGTGTACACCAAGTGAAAAATGGAGATCTTAGCATACTTACAAGTAACTCTGTCAGGGCACAGTGGGTGCACTACTGGGTCTATCATGGTGACAAACTTCCCAAGTCCCAAATGTTTGACTTATCACATCTAGTTCAAAAGTGGATACAGCTGGATTCTTCCTCCCCAGTGCTGATGGTGGAGTGGGTTGTCATGGACAGCTTCATACACTCCATTCTGAGGCTGGTGCAGTCCAGGGTTGTTGGTACCAGGGTCAGACGCAGGTGTTCATCTTCGAGTAGATAAACCCCTAGAATGGATTCTCCAGAGGTTCTACTGGCCCAGCTGTCACCAAGAGATTTTGAATTATTGCAAGTCCTGTCCCACCTAACAGCTAACCGCCCCGGTTGCTCATTTTTGCCGTCCCCTAGTGTGCAGTTACCCATCATTAAGGTCATATTTGATTGCATAGCTATGGATTTAGTGGAATCCCTGGTCACGTCCGACAGAGGGCATCAGTATATTCTAGTAGTCCTGGACTATGCTACTCGGTTCCTGGAAGCGGTATCATTAAGAAACTCCTCTGCTAAAAGTATAGCTTGAGAGTTGGCCCATATCTTTTCCCAAATGGGACTGCCGAAAGACATCCTGATGGACGAAGGAACTCCATTCATTTCCAAAGTCATGAGAGAGTTGTGCAAAGCCTTGCAGATCACACAACTCAGGACCTCAGTGTACCAACCGCAAACAGATGGTCTTGTGGAATAGATTATTAAAACCTTGAAGGTCATGCTAAAAAGGTCATAGAGAAGGATGTCTACTGTCTTATCTGCTGTTCTCCATTAGAGAAGTTTCCGAGGCCTCTATGGCGTTTTCCCCGATTGAGCTGTTGAATGGTGAATGTCGCGGGCGGCGGGGCGCTGCGCTCGCTAATGCTCGGGTCCGGCGCTGCTGCAGCTGCTCGGTGGCTCGAGCGGTGCTCCTCGCCCGTGAGTGAAAAGGGGTTGTTTGTTTGGGGATTTAGTCCGTGACGCCACCCACGGGTTGTGGTGAAGATGGGCACCACCTCTGCTGGTGGCGGGGATCCCGGGAGCGATGGTAAGGAACAGCTGGGTTGTTGTTTTCGCCCTCCGTGGGTAGGGTTTGGTGGTCCCGGGGCCCGGTGGTATGACGGGGAGGCAGGGTTGGTGAGGTGCAGGGTTGCAGAGACAGCGCGGCGTGGTGCCGGATGGCACTGTTGTACTCACTCAGACAGAAAGTCACAAAGTCTCCGGTAAACCAAACGGCTGGATGGACGGGTCCTGCAGCTGGCTGCAGTGTCTCTCCCCAGACAGGTGATGGTGGCTGTCTTTCCCTGCACCTTTGTGTACTGTATTGACTCCGATGGCTTCCCAACGGTAGTCCGCTCCCCGGCGTATAGGTGCCGGAGGAGCCTGTTTTGCCCGCAGGCGCTGGCCCTTGGATCTCTAGCCTGTGGCGGTGGCTGTATATCCTCACGGTGTGAGCGGTTGCCTTCAATCGGGACTTGGTTGTTAGGGAACCCCTGGGGTTCCGGTCACTGTCGGATTTGACCTTTGTCTGCGGCTCCAAGCCTGGTCGGGGTCCGAAGGCCCTGCCTGTTGTGCTTAGCTTCATTCCGCTCCCCGGTTCAGTACCGGCGGGCCACCGCCCGATCCCGGTCCTACGGTTCCGCGTTGATCCACCACTCCTGCAGACGGCCACCACCGTCTGCCAACCTTGCTGTCAGTGCCTGGGCCACAAACCCAGACAAGGTCAGTTTTACGTCTCCTCCCTTTCACTTCCAAACCCTATCTGACTACTGTTCCTGCCTCCAGGACTGTGAACTCCTCAGTGGGTGGGGCCAACCGCCTGGCTCCACCTCACCTGGGTGTGGACATCAGCCCCTGGAGGGAGGCAACAAGTGTTTTGTGTCTGACTAATGTAACTGTCTGGGGGTGGGGGGGTGTGAGTGTTGTCTGTGGCTACCTGGCTAGTCCAGGGCACCACATGAATACCCCCATGGGACTCCTGGATATAGAAAAAAAGACTTGGGAAGTGGAGTTTACACCTACAGGAGTGTAATCGAGCATGTGGCCCAAATGCAAGAAAGGTTTTCTGAAGTGATGCCCATCAAGAGAAAGCACCTCCTCCAGGCGCAAGAGGCCTAATTCGGGATACACAATCAGTCATCATGGGTGAAACAATTCAACCCTGGTTTTTGGGTACTAGTGTTGGTACTCACTTTGAAGAGTAAGTTTCTGGCCAAGTGGCAGGGACTCTACAAAGTGGTTTAAAAGCTTAGTGAGGTTAACTATAAGGTCCACCAGCCAGGGAGGAGGAAGCCCTACCAAATGTATCCCGTCAATCTGATCAAGCCATGGCGATATTGGGAGCCTGTGGAAACTCCGTGTCTGGTGGCTAAGCGAAACCGGACTGCTACATGAACTATTTGCTTTATGTTTTCACTTTGTGTCAGAAAAAGCTGTTTTTGGTTTGTAGAACCCATACAGGTTTAATAGGAATTTATGACAATTTTTTTTAAGGGAACCTGTCAGGTGCAATATGCACCCAGCACCACATGCAATTCTGGGTGCATATTTCTAATCCCTGCCTAACTGTGCCTGTATAAGATCTTTAGAAAAAGTATTTCTACAGATCCCATATGATATGCTAATGAGGCCAGTGACTTGTCGCAAGGTCGTTATTTCTTCTGGCTAGTCGACCCCCTTAGCATGTTAGTACGTACTTGTGCTAACATGCTAATGAATGTGCAGCGTCAGAGGATTGTCGCGCTCACCTCTCTGCTGCCATCGTGTCCGAGTCCTCGATTTTGGCTCAGTGTGCATGATCTCCGACTTTCGGTCATGCGAACTACATGGGTTTGAAGCCAGGACTCGTACACCCGGCTTCATAATGTGCATGACCGGAAGTCCGGGATCATGCGCACTGAGCCGAAATCCAGTGTTGGACGCGATGGCAGCAGAGAGGTGAGTGAGACCATCCTCTGACGCTGGGACTGTTAGGCAGGGATTAGCAATATGCACCCAGAACTGCTCGTGGTTCTGGATGCATATTGCACCTAACAGGTTCCCTTTAATGCTGTGCATTATAGCAATAATTTGCTCCATGTCAAACTTGAAGAGGGGGTTCTGGAAATTTAAAAACATTTTGCCCCCCCCGCCTCCCAAAATGTAAACATACTTCCCTATTTTTTTTTCTGCATCTCATTGCCAGTGTCCATACTCTTATTTTGGCCATTAATGTGTTAGGATGTGTCGTCCATAATGGCTGCAGCAAAGGTATTTTGTCCATAGCAATGTAACTTATATGTGTCGCGGGCGGGGAGGAGGGTGTCAGCACACTACGCTCACCCCTTCTGCTCGGGTCCGGCGGCTGCTGCTCAGTGGTGGCTCGAGCTGTGGGCCGGATCCCGGGGGTTCTCGAGCGGCACTCCTCGCCCGTGAGTGAAAGGGGGGTTGTTGGGTGTGGGGATAGTTTATTGTCCGTGACGCCACCCACGGTTGTGGTGATTTCACCACCGCTGCTCAATATGGGGATCCCGGGGATGGTGATGCGGAGCAGCCAGGTGTTACGTTGCCCCTCCGTGGGTAGGGGTTGGTGATCCCGGGGCCCGGTGATGAGATGGGAGATGCAGGGCCTGGTGGGCGCAGGGACGCGGGGGCAGCGCTGTGCCTTGCGGCACTGTGGTACTCACTCAGCCTGAGACTGACGGCTGCACTTGTTCTCCCAGTAGGTAACGGTGATGTCCCTCTGACCTGCACCTGATGTTTCTAAGTTGGTAGCGATGGGTCCCCACCGGTAACCCGCTCCCCGGCTTCAAGCTGGACCGGAGGAGCTCTACTTTGCCCGCAGACGCTGGCCCTGAGGAACTGGTGCCTTGGCGGTGGCGGTGTTCCTCCTTAATGGTTGGACTGTTGCCTTCAATCGGGACTTGGTTGTTGGGGGATCGACGTCCCCTTCACTGACGGATTCGGCAAATTATGGCGACTCCTAGCCTTGCCGGGGTCCGAGAGGCCCCTGCCCTGGTGCTGACTGTCCTTTGCCCTCTGCTCCAGACCGCCGGGTCACTACCCGTCCGCGGTCCTTCCAGGAACTCCCGAACAGTCACCCCTCTGGACAGTCACCGTCGTTGCTGACCTTGCTGACCCGGTCCTGCACACAGCTGGACCAACTTCAGGCTTTCCACTCTCTTTCTTTCCTGTCACCACTCTTGCTTTCCTCCTTTACCACTTTACTTCCTTCACTTCACTTAGCTGTTTATCTTCCACTTAGCTCCTCACTCAAGCTCCCCCTGAGCTGACTGCCTGGTTTCTCCCGCCTCCAGAGCTGTGAACTCCTCGGTGGGTGGAGCCAACCGCCTGGCCCACCCCCTGGTGTGAATCATCAGCCTCTGGAGGAAGGCAACAAGGATTTTTGGTTAGCTTTGGTGTTCCTGACTGGGATGTAGGGTGTGTTGGTGCATGACCTGTGACCCCTGGCTTGCCCAGGGCGTCACATTCCCCCTTAGCAAAATGCAGACCGTCCGCGGGCTGCCCGTCCAACACCAGTTTTATTTTCTGTAAAGTATAAAAAGTAAACATATAAATCATAACATCATCCCACAACGGGAGGCACATTTCTTAAATGTTGCAAACGGTTTATGGTTACGGTTTCCGCTCTCTCCCACCCAAGCAACCTGGCCCTGATGCTGCCCCTAAAACCCAGGCAGCACCCCTTGACCCACAGTCCAGCACAAGTTACCCGAGTGGGATCTGTCCTTTCCCTCCAGAGGGTAGCCACCGGTTCCTTTGGTGGCTGGGCCCCAGCCTGCTCTGCTGAGGGCCCTCCCTCCAACCTGCCTCTCCGGAGGCGGCATTGCGGAAAACGGTAACGGCAAACAACTTATTTACAAGCCACTTAACGTTTGTGGTTGCCCTGCAAGTTCACGGGCTTGTCCATGGAAAGTTCTCCATGCAAAACTTTTTAAACGGTCCCCACTGGGACAACGGTGCCGGCAACGGCCGGTTTCCTCACAATCACAGTAGAATCAGGTGACTTTCACGGTAATCATTTTTGCTTATTATCACTTTTCAAACAAACACACTGACTTCTGGTCCCAACGGGGACAACTTTTAGGCGGAGGACTGCCGGCTTAGCAGTCCATCCTCAATCGCGTGGCTCTAGTGCCACCTTCACATGGTGCACCGCCGTGGACCCCGATGGTAGCTAGCTGCGGGTCATCTTCCTCCATATTCATGCGGGCATGCACATCCGCTCTACACCCCTCTCGGGCATCGATCTCCCTGCGCAGCTGCTGTTGCCGTCGCTCCCAGCCGGGAGTACTTTCTGTTTGCTCCGGTTCAGCGTGTGCGGGGGACGGGCCCAGCCAGAGTCCCTCCGTGTCGGCTACGACCGGCACCTTCAGTAATGAGGGACCCCGCTGTGACATGGCCTGCTCTGCCTCCTGGCAGCCGCATCCCCGCCGTGCCTCCGGTGCATCTTTGCTGATGGCTTCAGCCTTCGGCTTCTTCCATGGAAGCGGATCAGGGCGGTCACGAGCTTCTGCTGCAGGTCGGTCTGCCGGGGCGGATTGGCAGGGTACCGCTACCGGTGGTGGTGGTAGCGGGCCTAGTGGCGGGGCAGCAGCAGCTAACGCGGGTAGCGGGAGAGGCAGCAGGGTGAACGGGTGTAGGCCGGGCCCCTCAGCCGCAGCGGCCGATCCCTCGGGAATACAGGGACGTGGGTCTCTTACCCGTTCCTCCAAATCTTCCTCCACCTCGCATCTCCACATAGCAGCCACCACTTCCACCATGTCGGCCTCCCACTCCTCCAGAAGGAGCTGCATGCGGACCTGCAGACGGCTGCTTAGCTGGGCGGTCCGGACTTCCACCCACGCCGCCATGCCGGGCGCGGGGACCACGGTGTTGTTGGTCGGACTCAGCATCTTTAGCAGCGGCCTCTTCCAGGAACCAATAAATGGCCGCAGGGTCCTGGCGTCCCTGCTTCCACAGCCGCGCTCACATGCGGCCAGCCGCCATCGCGTCCCCCTTAGCTCTTTCCGGCCCCTCCTCTCTCGGGGCGGGGTTTTGGCCTTCGCGCCTCTGCTACTCGAGAAGACGCTCGAGCGGGAACTTTTCGCGCCAAAGATGTCGACTTCTGAAATTTTTCAGCCGGATACCTCCGGCGGTAACAAGGCGCACCTCTACCAAACGGCAGAGCGGTAAGATCCTGTTCGTGACGCCAAGTTGTCGCGAGCGGGGAGGAGGGTGTCAGCACACTACGCTCACCCCTTCTGCTCGGGTCCGGCGGCTGCTGCTCAGTGGTGGCTCGAGCTGTGGGCCGGATCCCGGGGGTTCTCGAGCGGCACTCCTCGCCCGTGAGTGAAAGGGGGGTTGTTGGGTGTGGGGATAGTTTATTGTCCGTGACGCCACCCACGGTTGTGGTGATTTCACCACCGCTGCTCAATATGGGGATCCCGGGGATGGTGATGCGGAGCAGCCAGGTGTTACGTTGCTCCTCCGTGGGTAGGGGTTGGTGATCCCGGGGCCCGGTGATGAGATGGGAGATGCAGGGCCTGGTGGGCGCAGGGACGCGGGGGCAGCGCTGTGCCTTGCGGCACTGTGGTACTCACTCAGCCTGAGACGTTGACACAGTTTTACGGTAAACCACACGGCTGGAAAGACGGTTCCCACGGACGGCTGCACTTGCTCTCCCAGTAGGTGACGGTGATGTCCCTCTGACCTGCACCTGATGTTTCTAAGTTGATAGCGATGGGTCCCCACCGGTAACCCGCTCCCCGGCTTCAAGCTGAACCGGAGGAGCTCTACTTTGCCCGCAGACGCTGGCCCTGAGGAACTGGTGCCTTGGCGGTGGCGGTGTTCCTCCTTAATGGTTGGACTGTTGCCTTCAATCGGGACTTGGTTGTTGGGGGATCGACGTCCCCTTCACTGACGGATTCGGCAAATTATGGCGACTCCTAGCCTTGCCGGGGTCCGAGAGGCCCCTGCCCTGGTGCTGACTGTCCTTTGCACGCTGCTCCAGACCGCCGGGTCACTACCCGTCCGCGGTCCTTCCAGGAACTCCCGAACAGTCACCCCTCTGGACAGTCACCGTCGTTGCTGACCTTGCTGACCCGGTCCTGCACACAGCTGGACCAACTTCAGGCTTTCCACTCTCTTTCTTTCCTGTCACCACTCTTGCTTTCCTCCTTTACCACTTTACTTCCTTCACTTCACTTAGCTGTTTACTCTTCCACTTAGCTCCTCACTCAAGCTCCCCCTGAGCTGACTGCCTGGTTTCTCCCGCCTCCAGAGCTGTGAACTCCTCGGTGGGCGGAGCCAACCGCCTGGCCCACCCCCTGGTGTGAATCATCAGCCTCTGGAGGAAGGCAACAAGGATTTTTGGTTAGCTTTGGTGTTCCTGACGGGGATGTAGGGTGTGTTGGTGCATGACCTGTGACCCCTGGCTTGCCCAGGGCGTCACATATGCCCATCATTTGCCTGTTGCGGACATGAGTCAGACTATATTCACATTAGTATTTGGGATCCATTTGTATGGGATCCAGCTGGGTATAAAAATAAAGAGGAACAAACATGAATGTGAAAGGATCTGTTTTTAAACAAGTCTGATTAAAAAAGGAATCTTAGTTACTCGTTTTGTCATCCGTTTGCATCAGTTTTTGTTTTGGATCCATTTTTTTCTATGGTCACGTCTCGTGTTCTGTGCATGCGCAGTACTTAAAAATGAATTTGATGAACAGAAATAATAACCAATGACCATTTATTATCATCCATTTCCCATAGGGCACAGTCAGACGGCCATATAATATGTACGACGATTGCATCAAAATGCCGAGGCTTGCCGCTGGCTCAACTGACCTGAGCATGAGAGCTGCATAGAAATACATGAAGCTGTCACGCTCGGGTCAGGAGAGCCGCTTCCGGTATGTGCACTGTGATGCCATTCTTGTAGGAGTTATACAGTTAGGTCCAGAAATATTTGGACAGTGACACAATTTTCGCGAGTTGCGCTCTGCATGCCACCACATTGGATTTGAAATGAAACCTCTACAACAGAATTCAAGTGCAGATTGTAACGTTTAATTTGAAGGTTTGAACAAAAATATCTGATAGAAATTGTAGGAATTGTACACATTTCTTTACAAACACTCCACATTTTAGGAGGTCAAAAGTAATTGGACAAATAAACCAAACCCTAACAAAATGTTTTTATTTTCAATATTTTGTTGCGAATCCTTTGGAGGCAATCACTGCCTTAAGTCTGGAACCCATGGACATCACCAAACGCTGGGTTTCCTCCTTCTTAATGCTTTGCCAGGCCTTTACAGCCGCAACCTTCAGGTCTTGCTTGTTTGTGGGTCTTTCCGTCTTAAGTCTGGATTTGAGCAAGTGAAATGCATGCTCAATTGGGTTAAGATCTGGTGATTGACTTGGCCATTGCAGAATGTTCCACTTTTTTGCACTCATGAACTCCTGGGTAGCTTTGGCTGTATGCTTGGGGTCATTGTCCATCTGTACTATGAAGCGCCGTCCGATCAACTTTGCGGCATTTGGCTGAATCTGGGCTGAAAGTATATCCCGTTACACTTCAGAATTCATCCGGCTACTCTTGTCTGCTGTTATGTCATCAATAAACACAAGTGACCCAGTGCCATTGAAAGCCATGCATGCCCATGCCATCACGTTGCCTCCACCATGTTTTACAGAGGATGTGGTATGCCTTGGATCATGTGCCGTTCCCTTTCTTCTCCAAACTTTTTTCTTCCCATCATTCTGGTACAGGTTGATCTTGTCTCATCTGTCCATAGAATACTTTTCCAGAACTGAGCTGGCTTCATGAGGTGTTTTTCAGCAAATTTAACTCTGGCCTGTCTATTTTTGGAATTGATGAATGGTTTGCATCTAGATGTGAACCCTTTGTATTTACTTTCATGGAGTCTTCTCTTTACTGTTGACTTAGAGACAGATACACTTACTTCACTGAGAGTGTTCTGGACTTCAGTTGATGTTGTGAACGGGTTCTTCTTCACCAAAGAAAGTATGCGGCGATCATCCACCACTGTTGTCATCCGTGGACGCCCAGGCCTTTTTGAGTTCCCAAGCTCACCAGTCAATTCCTTTTTTCTCAGAATGTACCCGACTGTTGATTTTGCTACTCCAAGCATGTCTGCTATCTCTCTGATGGATTTTTTCTTTTTTTTCAGCCTCAGGATGTTCTGCTTCACCTCAATTGAGAGTTCCTTAGACCGCATGTTGTCTGGTCACAGCCACAGCTTCCAAATGCAAAACCACACACCTGTAATCAACCCCAGACCTTTTAACTACTTCATTGATTACAGGTTAACGAGGGAGACGCCTTCAGAGTTAATTGCAGCCCTTAGAGTCCCTTGTCCAATTACTTTTTGTCCCTTGAAAAAGAGGAGGCTATGCATTACAGAGCTATGATTCCTAAACTCTTTCTCCGATTTGGATGTGAAAACTCTCACATTGCAGCTGGGAGTGTGCACTTTCAGCCCATATCATATATATAATTGTATTTCTGAACATGTTTTTGTAAACAGCTAAAATAACAAAACTTGTGTCACTGTCCAAATATTTCTGGCCCTGACTGTACAGCCATCTGAACCCGGTCTTAGACTATAATTTAAAATAAAAACAGAAGTATCCGTTCTCTGTTATCCATCTTTTAATTGTACAGAAAAATAAAATCATACAAGCGAGGTTTATTGACCGTCTAAAAAATGGATGGCAATTGGAATAGATACAAACTGAAGGGATTTTAGAAAATAAACCATTGAAATGAATATGTCCTGCAACTGAGTGTTTTATTTTCTAAATATAAATGTGAATATAGCCTAAAAATGGAAAAATGTGCAATAGAAAGATGAAAATTATATATAAAATACATCAGGTATCGGTTCATATTTTGGCCAAAATACACAAGATTGCATCCTACATCAAGGATCCTCTTACTTCTGAAACCCCACACTACATAAAAAAATGTCTCACAGAAAATAAATTAAAAAACAAAACACAGAAAAAGAAACAGCTATTTCCAACATCAGGTCAGATTACCAAGGCATTAGCAGGATCCAGCAGGCCCCATGAGTGCATATCTTGTGATTTGATTGAAGCACTTTTGGTCTTCTGCTTTGATTCTTTGGTCGATTACCAGCCATAGCAAGCGCTGAAGAGGTAATAGAGAAATTCAAGATTACTGGTAGTGTAGTGGGTGCTCATAACCCCTACTAAAAGACCGGAAATGTTATTAATAAAAGTGTTGTATTTTAATATTGTATTGTATTTTAGTGTTAGGGCACCCCCTAGTGGCCGGGTGGGACGGCTGTTGCCACCGGGGAGGAGGAGTTGGCTGGATGTCTAGGGAAGGTCTGTGTGTGTGGAAGGGAGTCGGATCCGGGACAGCAGTGTGTGACCATCGGTGGCAGTGTGTATGAGCGGAACATCAGGGGACGCCGGAGCAACGGAGGAGTACGCAACCTCAAGGTCTGATTCCGCTGGTGTGGGTCCAGTGTGTGCTTGACTTAGGAGTGGGAGCCCGGAGAAGTGGAGTACCCAGGGCATATCCCCACCAGAGGGCGCGTTTGGGCAGGTTGTCCCCAGCTCCACAGAAATTGCCGAATTCTGCTGACCGGATTGTATCTGTGCAAAATAAATGTCATCTTTTGTTAGCATCAACTTTTGCCTGAGGACTGTTTGTGCACCTTCCGACGAGGACACTAACACACATTGTCACACCAAGTCAGTCCCCAACATTGAAGGAGTGATGGAGCCAGGGGTGTGCCTTGAATACACTGAGGCCACGACTACACAGCCTGAGGCGCCCCTGGCCCCTCACTTCATGTGGCTTAGTCGGCAGGATCCGATTCCCCTGCCAGGAACTCAAGAAGCCGGAGACCAAGTGGTGCCGAGTGCACCGTATCCGGGCTATGAGAGAAGATTTCCAGTCCCATGGTGGGAGGAAGAAGTGCCCAAGGCGTTGGACCGGGCACAAGATGGCGGCGAGAGGG
Source organism: Anomaloglossus baeobatrachus (assembly GCF_048569485.1). Classification (NCBI taxonomy): domain Eukaryota; kingdom Metazoa; phylum Chordata; class Amphibia; order Anura; family Aromobatidae; genus Anomaloglossus; species Anomaloglossus baeobatrachus. The sequence goes on along the minus strand of NC_134356.1, from coordinate 616,201,196 downwards.
CCGTTATCTGTGAAACTGAGGAAGAAAAGGCGCGAAAAGTTGGCGCCGAAAGAAGAGCCTGGGGCTGGCCGGTGCCGAGGAAGAGGTACATAGTACTACGCCCAAAGAGGGGAGGCGCCAGTCCCAGGGCATTGAAGAAGACATACAAAGTGGGCGGTGTTCGTAAGAAAAAGAAGTACCGCCGCGGAGGAGTCAAGATGATGCATGAGGCTGGGGGAGGATTCTGTTTAAGAGCGGGAAACAAAGGCCCGCCTCCTCTTTCCTCAGTCTCAGTTTTGACACCGTGGCCATTGGTCGTACAGCAAACGGAGACAGATATGGAGATGTCGGGACAACCGGAAGAGCTCGCCACCACCATGGCTCTGGTCAGCCTAGGCCGGGGGCGGCCTACGTTTGCTGTTGCAAGTGAGGCATCCCTTGTGGACCTGCCGATCGGACCGGGAGGTTCCACGCAGCCCGAGAAGGTGTCCTGGAAAACCACGTGGGATGCAAAGACCGGAGGCACGATCACAGAGGTCCGGGCAACGTATGCCACACAGCCCCCAGTAAGAGACCGGATTCCGGGGATCACGCATCCCCTTTGGGAGACCACACAGCCGGGCGCCCTCGCTGCCACACCAACTGCCTCATATGGAGCGCCGGCCGAAGAGCTAGCTGAGCGGCTGGAGGAAGACCACCTGGGCTTCGTGTGGGATCCGGTCATCGTCCCTTCCCCTGTGCAGCACCCCAGAGCTCCATCCCCGGTACCCGACCCTGTCAGAGAACGCCTGCTGGCCGAAACCGTCGTCCGGGAAATGTTGTCCGGTCCCGGCGGCGAGGAGCTTGCCCTGCAATTCACCATTGGAGTGGTGGTGAAATTTAACCAGCAGGAGGGGTACGGGTTCATCCGCGAGGTCGACACGGGGGATGACTACTTCTATAATAGAGTCCATCTGGATGTGGAGGGCCTACCCAAGAGGCTCCATACGCTGTACCCGGGCGAGAAGGTCCAATTCTTGCCGGACGCAGGAAGTCGCGGCCTGTTTGCCGTTGGCGTCTCTCGGATGCCGACCGCCCGGGAAGCGGCCCAGTGGCAGCAGGAGCTGGAGTGGGAGGAGCAACAAGAGCGGCGCCGGAGCCATCCAAGACCGGTCCCGTCCGCGCCCTCCCATTCCCGGCGCACCTTGTCCGCTGCCCCGGAAGCATCATCTGGCCCGACCGCTGACCCGGAGAAGGTTCCCCCGGTGGTAGCGGTGACCCAGAGCGTGACCAACAAGCCGGTCATCGTCCTAGATGTGCCGCCACCTGCACCACCACCACCCCGGGCAGCGACGCCATCACCACCGCCGGGAGCGGAAGAAGCTGCGTCAGCAGAGCCACCTTTTGCCCCCGTGTCGTTCCGGAGGCTACGCCGCCAGCCAGGGCAGTCCCTGGGCGCCTACATACAGGCACAGGCGGAGGAGTGGAAGCGGTCCTGGCCTCCGGAATAGAGCTCTGCAGATTCCTTGCTTAAAGACCGGTATTGTTCTTAGAACCGGCAAAAGTTTTTGTTAAAAGTTTTACGGGCCTGTTGCCCGCCACCTAAGACCGGGAGCGCTGTTGAGCCTCCGGGCGCCATCTCAGACCGGGAGCGCTGTTGAGCCTCCGGGCGCCATCTCAGACCGGGAGCGCTGTTGAGCCTCCGGGCGCCATTGCAGGACCGGGAGCGCTGTTGTGCCTCCGGGCGCCCCTAAAGACCGGGAGCGCCGCTGAACTGGTGCCGCTGTTGTTGTGGACTGACCTAAAAGGTTTTTTATGTTATGTGTGTTTTTTAGAGAAGAGCCGTGTCGGGAGGCTCGGATTTTAAGAGGGGAGGCATGTAGTGGGTGCTCATAACCCCTACTAAAAGACCGGAAATGTTATTAATAAAAGTGTTGTATTTTAATATTGTATTGTATTTTAGTGTTAGGGCACCCCCTAGTGGCCGGGTGGGACGGCTGTTGCCACCGGGGAGGAGGAGTCGGCTGGATGTCTAGGGAAGGTCTGTGTGTGTGGAAGGGAGTCGGATCCGGGACAGCAGTGTGTGACCATCGGTGGCAGTGTGTATGAGCGGAACATCAGGGGACGCCGGAGCAACGGAGGAGTACGCAACCTCAAGGTCTGATTCCGCTGGTGTAGGTCCAGTGTGTGCTTGACTTAGGAGTGGGAGCCCGGAGAAGTGGAGTACCCAGGGCATATCCCCACCAGAGGGCGCGTTTGGGCAGGTTGTCCCCAGCTCCACAGAAATTGCCGAATTCTGCTGACCGGATTGTATCTGTGCAAAATAAATGTCATCTTTTGTTAGCATCAACTTTTGCCTGAGGACTGTTTGTGCACCTTCCGAAGAGGACACTGACACACATTGTCACACCAAGTCAGTCCCCAACATTGAAGGAGTGATGGAGCCAGGGGTGTGCCTTGAATACACTGAGGCCACGACTACACAGCCTGAGGCGCCCCTGGCCCCTCACTTCAGTAGTATTAGAGCTGTGTGCCCACAATCAGTGTTTGTAGAGTTTTGGATGCAGCATGTTTCAGCTGCGTCCAAAATGGTGCATTGTACAGTACAAGCACAGTGGATGGGATTTCTAGAAATCCCATGCCCAATGTGCATGTGTGGCCCACAGCGAAGACTGACCTCCGATGCTGCTCCCCGAGCCACAAGCATGTCAGTTCTTTGCTGTGCAGTTGCAAGCATCCTCCATAGGGAAAACACAAGCGAGAGACCACAGCGCCCCAAACCCTGATCGTGAGCACGAGCAGCTGTGGTCTGATCGTGGGCATATCCAGGATGCCATGGGTTCTGATCGTGGGCATATACCCTTAAGCGGGCTTTACACGTTGCGACATTGGTAATGATATATCGTCGGGGTCACGTTGTTAGTGACGCACATCCGGCTCCGTTACCGACATCGCAGCGTGTAAACTCTAGGAGCGACGATCACCGATCGCAAAAACGTCAAAAATCGTTGATCGTGACACGTTTCTCCTTTCCATAATATCGTTACTGCTGCAGGTACGATGTTGTTTGTCGTTCCTGCAGCAGCACACTTCGCTATGTGTGAAACCGCAGGAACGACAAACATCTCCTTACCTGCGTCCACCAGCAATGCGGAAGGAAGGAGGTGGGTGGGATGTTATGTCCCGCTCATCTCCGTCCCTCCGTTTCTATTGGCCGGCCGCTTAGTGACGTTGCGGTGACGTCGCTGTGACGCCGAACGCACCTCCCCCGGGATTGTTCGGCGGACACAGCGACGTCGCCGACCAGGTATGTGCGTGTGAAGCTGCCATAGTGATAATGTTCGCTACGGCAGCGAACACCAGATATCGCATGCACGACGGGGGCGGGTGCTATCACGCTCGACATCGCTAGCAATTGCTAGCGATGTCGCACCGTGTAAAGCCCGCTTTAGAGTTCATAGAGAAAGAGAAATAGTACCAAATGTCAAGTTTGGTCACTTTGCCATATTGTGCACATGGTAATATTTTGATAAGATGTTTGACATTGGGTTTAAATTTTGCATTTACTTGCAGCTGGAAGGATAACCCCAACATGCCGGAGGGTCTGCTCTATGACGGTGTATCAGAAGAACCCCTTTATTTCTCAGGGGGTAGTGCTGCTCAGAGTTCTGTGTACCATGCCTTTGATGAACTTTTGGGGATTCAGCATCAGCCTCAAAGTGGTAAGGAGCCAGGCATAGCATCTGCATTGAAGGTTGGTGTTTTAGGATATGACAGTAGAAGGGCATTGTTTCCTTGAATGCAAACGTAAAGAGAACCAACCATTAAGATTTTTATATATACTGAAAAGTAAAACTAACTGGTGCTAGGATACTGAATGTAAGCATAGCTTTTGTTCAGAGATTGAATGTTTTATTTCAGAAATATGTGCAAGTAAAGTTCCGGCAATGCACTGCTATTTGATTGACAGGTGCAACAGGGGTGGGAATATGTGGGTCGAGTCTTGCTATCTATTTGCGCCCCTGTCTGCCTGCCTGGCCTTGCTCCCCCTGTCTCCATCATAGACGTTAATTCTGGCAGGCAGGCAGACAGGCGGGAATAGAATGCAAGACCCAACTGCAATATTCCCGCTCCCTGTTGCTCCTGTCAATCAAATAGCAGTGCATTGCTGGAACTTTACTTGCACATATATCTGAAATAAAACATCCAATGTCTGAACCCAAGGTATGGTTACATTTAGCATCTGAGCGCCTGTATAGCACTGGCTTTACTTTATATATGAAATTCCTGCTGGTTGGTTACCTTTCATTTTTATTCAGGTTTTTCTTCTTTGTTTCATATTGGAGAGGGGGTGCACCTTGGAAGAAAGATGGAAAAAAACTATCAGTATTTATGAAATAGTGGACAACATTGAGTGCTGATACTTACCAATATTGTCTTATGTTCTTCTTTTCCTTCAGCTGATTTTCTCCTGAAGATGCGCAGTTATATGCCTCCTGCCCACAATAATTTTATTAATTGGGTTCGAGAGGCCCCCAGGCTGTCCGAGTACATAATCAGATGTGATGATCCAACGCTCCTGTCAGCTTTCAATCAGTGCATCTCTGCACTCACAGAGCTCCGCTCCCTCCATATCCGCATTGTCAGCAAATATGTCAATGCGGCTGGTGTCCGGGCCAGGATCAAGAAGAACCAGAATCTGGGACAAGACCAGCAAGAAAGGGGTACTGGTGGGTCACAAGCGATGACCTTCTTAAAGAGTATCCGCGACACCTCCAAGGAAGGACTGCTCAGGCACAGTAATCCAGGGGACCATTGATGTCATCTTCGTCCATGATTATCTTTCTTCGGAAGTAATCACAAACCATGGAGGATCTAATTTTTTTAGACACCACATCTCACAATATCTAGAGACATTAAAGGATAACTCCACCCAAACTGGGTTGGACCATAATTAGAGCTTTATCTTCAGGGTGTTCACTTACCAGGAGGCCAGAATTTTAGAGGTTTAGTGTTGCAGCATAGTCTTACGTGTAATAATGTTCCTCAAGGAACATCCCTATTTTTTTATTTAATAACAGTGTTTATCATTTCTATAGATTGAATTTTACTTGCATCCATAATGGTTATCCAATGATAAAATTACCATGCACGATAACCTTTAAATTATCAGTCTTTTAGTGTAATCCTTATAGCATATTAAATTTACATTTCTCTTTTCTTTCTGGGTTTTGTTTGTTTCCATTTTCCCATTTGCTTTTTTTGTACGTTGAGATCCATACAGTCTATGTAAAGACATACACGCAATGAAGGTCATATATGGGGCAGCTGAGAGCTCCATAATGTTTGGAGGGCTAATGATGAAGGTCTATAAAGCTGAGCAAATTGATTTGTAGGACCCTTGTCCTGTAGCCACTTCAGCATTTTGTAGCTATCAGACAGGAGTCCTTAGACCTTCCTACTACCAGTTGGTATTCCAGTTGCCTCTTCTGATAAGTAAGCCCAGCACAACGTCATACGTGCATCATACGGTAACGATGACACATGCCGGGGCTACCAATGAAATGTCTGTTTGCAGCTGCCAGACAAGAGTCCTTAAATCATCCTCTTACCGATCGGTATTCCTGTAGTGTCTTCTGATTAGTACGCCCAACACAATGTCACGCGTGCATCATACGGCAATGACGACACACGCCGGGGCTACAAATTAAATGTCTGTAGCTGCCAGACAGGAGTCCATAGACCTTCCTCCTACCTATCGGTATTCCCATAGTTTCTTTTGATTAGTATGCCCAACACAATGTCACGCGTGCATCATACAGTAACAATGACACACGCCGGGGTTACAAATCAAATGTCTGTCCGTTGCTGCCAGACAGGAGTCCTTAGATCCTCCTCTTACCTATCGGTATTCCTATAGTGTCTTCTGATTAGTACGCCCAACACAAGGTTATGCGTGCATCATACTGCAATGATGACACACGCCGCGGCTGCACATCAGATGTCTGTTTGTAGCTGCCAGACAGGAGTCCATAGACCCTCCTCCAACCTGTTCGTATTCTCGTTACCTCTTCTGATAACTAAGCCAACACAACGTCATGCGTGCATCATACAATAATAATAACACACACTGGGGTTAAAAATCAAATGTCTGTCCGTTGCTGCCAGACAGGAGTCCATAAACCCTGCTCCAACCTATCGGTATTCTGTAGTGTCTTCTGATTAGTACACCCAACACAACGTCATGTGTGCATCATAAGGCAATGATGATACACGCCGGGATTACAGATCAGATGAGGTTCCAGACATTTCAACAGGTTGGAAGAAGTTTGCAGGGCTGCTTTCCAGCGACTACTAAGTACTGATGTGGTCACTAGACCAGGGACCTGCAAATTTATTTGCTCATCTCTAGCAGTAGACCAAGAACCATTTATAATGGAGTCTAGGATGCATCATGCTAGGATAGATTGACTTATTGAAGAAAAGTTCACATTATCGATTCTACGTAGCAGACGTGTAGGAATGTTTCTCTGAATCAGAAAAATCATACATGCCAACTATCCCCTCTTAACTAAGACTGAGACAAGACCTCCTAGACTTTTGAAAGAGTCAGCAAATCCTTTGGGCATGCAACTAAGCCTCCCGGAAACCAGAGCTTCCAGAAGATTTCTGAATGCAATGTGGGAATTCTCCATCATCTGATGGAGTCCTAGCTTCCAAATGCATATTCAGGGGTCGAAGCGTGGGATGTGTCCAGGAAAGGAGGGTTTGGGAATAAAATTCATGTTACTCTCAAAGAGGCATTACTAAAAGCTACCAAGTTTGATAAAACATAGCTCTTGCCTTCCACAAACACCTTAACTTGTCTAAAGTTTGTTTGCCATATTCAAGTCATACCTATTGATTTCAATGGAACAAGGCAGATAGGATGCCGCTTCTGGAAGAAAAAAAATAGCCATGTTTTACTTATTCCGGACAGACTCATTATCACAGTAGATGATGATGTGACCAACTCTAGGTCATTGCTCTATCTTTGGAGGACTTTGACAACTATGTTGACCATTGCAAAAGGAAATACCTGGTCTACTTTGTCTCTTTTGGTCTTTGAACACAGTTTTCAATCTAGTTTGGAACGAGTCATAACTTTGTAGTTATAACCTTACAAGTGAAGATCTACACCTACCGCAAAGACACATTTTCCATTTCTTCTAAGCATAGAATGCTTAGAAGAAATGGAAAATGTGTCTTTGCGTTAGGTGTAGATCTTCAATTGTAAGGTTATAACTACAAAAAATTGTAAGGTTATAACTACAAAAAGAAGGTAGACTTGTTTTGGTACGTTAGGATTGGTGAGTAACTGAACGCTCCCTTGCCCCAATGCAATCTCTATGAATGAGTGAATGTATAAGATGATTGTTGACCACAGACTTTGTGAAGGAGGAGCATTTGGATTGTAGCCTAGGCGCTAGTGTAGAACATGTTCCCAGACTGCTCCCACGAAGTCTCAGTGGTACGATTATAACAAAGAAATAAACGAGTCCTGCGAGACAAAACTTTTTGCATTCCCTAATAAAGAGCTGAACGTTTTGTTCCACTTCAATTACTTTGAGCATAAGACCATTTTATATCACACGGCCCACGATAAAAATAAAATTGTTGGGTGATATTGCTAGAAATTGTGACACTGGCATAAATTATAGTGACAGCTATGTCATATAGAGTAGTGACATTGGCTTCAGAGTAATGTGCAGGCTAAAGGAGGCATATCAATACTATAAAAATAGATCATAGTGCCCTTGAACTGATTGGGACTGGCATCATACCAAATTGACTGCATGTTTATTAACAGGTGCAAAGAATCTTTGGAGGGATTCACTCTTTACATTAATGGGGTGTCACAATGTAACTGTAGGATAGCAATGGAAAGGTAGCTCCTATACTGTCCCTCATGACCCTAGGCTATCCCTAACCTCTGGATTACCCCTGATGGTGAAGATGCCATAGTCCCATGCTTTACTATTCTCCTGAACAGAACTAAACTCTTCCTCCTCCAAGGAAAGAAGAGGCAGGAGTGTGATGGCAAAACAGAGTAAGACAGACAGGGAATAACCAAAACTCAGACACACTACAAACTCACAGGAACAAACAGTAAGAAACTAAGGAGAAAAGCAAGAGAAGTAAAGCAGCAACAAAAGGACAGCAAGGGTTAACACAACAACCGCTTACAGCAACAAAGTACTACAACCAGCCGTAAGTCTGGATCACAAACACCTCACCAGACCAGTATAGGGAAGCTACAGCTGGCATTAAAGGAAGTGTCCAGCCAGTATATATAAGAGGGGAGCAAATGTGTCTGGCTCCTCCACAGCATGTGATCAACAAGCAGCCCAACAGAGATTAACTCTTTCTAACCTGCCTATGGACTACAAGTCTGTTAGTCGACGCCCAAGTCTGCCTGCATTGATCACAGACATCAGAGAAGTTAGCAGGCAGAGTACCAGAATCTGTAGTCTCCACAGATCCTAATGTCGCGGGCGGGGGGCGCTGCGCTCACCCACTGCTCGGGTCCAGCTGTTGCTGCTGCTCGCTCGGTGGGTCGAGCGGGGGGCCGGATCCCGGGGACTCGAGAGGCGCTCCTCGCCCGTGAGTGAAAGGGGTGGTTTGGTGTAGGGATATTGTCCGTGACGCCACCCGCGGTTTGTGGTGAGGTTGTGACACCACCACTGCTCCGTACGGGGATCCCGGGAGCGTTGACAGGGAGCAGCTGAGATGTTTTCTCCCCTCCGTGGGTAGGGGGGTTTTGGTGGTCCCGGGGCCCGGTGGTGGAGGTTGGGAGGTGGATTGCAGGGCTTGGCCGGGTGTAGGGTCGCGGGGCAGCGCAGTGCCAGACGGCACGGTGGTACTTACTCAGCCAGTAACGCACACGGAGTCTCTGGTAAAACAAACGGCTGGATGGACGAGTCCCACAGACAGCTGCGGCGGTCACCCCCGGTAGGTTGGCGGTAACTGTCTCTCCCTGCACCGGTATTCTGTTTTCGGCCCCAATGGCTTCCCACTGATAGCCCGCTCCCCAGCGGTATGTTGGCTAAGGGAGCCCTTCCTTTACCCGCAGGCTCTGGCCCTGGGAGCTCTAGCTCTGGCGGTAGCTTTATCTCCCTCACGGTTTTGACGGTTGCCTTCAATCGGGTCTTTACTGCTGGGAAACCACGGAGGTTCCCGTCGCTGACGGATTTGACTGGTTTTACGACGACTCCTAGCCTGGTCGGGGTCCGTAGGCCCTGCCGGATGGTGCTGGCTTCTCTTCACTCCCCGGTTCGGTTCCGGCGGGCCACTGCCCGTCCCCGGTCCTTACGGTTGTGCGTCAATCGGCCTCTCCTGCAGACGGTCACCACCACCTGCCAACCTTGCTCTCAAGTGCCCGGGCCACGTACCCGGACACAGTCAGTCTGCTCCTCTACTACTACTTCCCCTGACTCCCTCTCTCCACTCCTCGTCACTCTCCAACTGACCTTCTTTCCCGCCTCCAGGACTGTGAACTCCTCGGTGGGAGGAGCCAACCGCCTGGCTCCGCCCCACCTGGTGTGGACATCAGCCCCTGGAGGGAGGCAACAAGGGTTTGTGTTTGACCTTGATGTTCCTAACCGGGGTGTAGGGTGTGTTGTTGCAGTACCTGTGATGTCCTGGCTTGTCTAGGGCACCACACTAACACCACCATGACAGTCGGCAATGTTTGTAAAAACCACTTTGTGACATAGGAACTGTTGCAGATCTCATCTTTCAGCAGAATCACTCAGACCTTGTGGGAGAATGAACTGGTTTACTTGGGACATCATGATTATCATCACAACATGGAGGATTACTAAAAGGGAGATCACACAATGCACTATTAACAAACATGACATATTATAGGGCCCTCTGCTCGACACAGTTCCCTAGTGCACAAGCCTGCAGCTGTTGAATATTCCCAACAGGGACCCAATGCTCAGTGTCTCTTTTGAAGTGTTGATTAGTATCTGTCATGTGTGCTGTGGCAGATGTGGGCTTTAAACACATTACATTGTTGGCCATTTGTTCAAATAATATCATCATATTTTGCCGGTATTGACTATAGTGTGGGAAATATGTAGATAGCTGCAACTTGTTCAGGTGGTTGAGGCTTTAGAAAGCTTTTGATCAACTGATCGCCAAGCTGGGTCAATCTCAAAATTGGACAAACCATAAGGACATGAGACAAGTGCTGTAATTTTATTGCTTTAATCTAGTCCTACAGTGTCATGCACCCAGCATGGGACATATGAGATGCCATTTCACAGAATTCGACTTTGGATTAGGAATGGTGCTTCATGTCCGCTCCTGACACGTTGTATATACACGTCCATAGTTTACACCTCTATCTATTAACATCATTTGTCATGCTTGTAGTCTATGTATATATTTCATGTAACTTGCAGGTATTTCTGTCCCAACTGATTACGACTGTGCTTTCTTTCCACGTCAATTCCGGATTTAGGTAAAGTTTTAGGTGTTTGCGCTAATAATAGACAATAATTGAGCGCTGGAATGTCTTCTTCTCATAAGCGGGGGTGTTTGAGAGGAAATAACTGCACTTTCCAATAGATCTGTGTACATCATAGCAGGTCACCATGGCCAGTTTATAGTGAATGTCACCATGTGGAAGTGATCATGAAATGCACTGATGTTTGTGTGTCTTTCTACAAAGTATGAATGGCATGTTTCATTGGTGCAGCGATGTCTCGTAGCTTTAGGCTGTTCTTGGCTTCCTCATTCTGGATGTTTTGCCGAATAATTATCATAATCTTGTAAAGGTTCCAAGATTACTAAAGAGATTAGTAAAATTACAATAGACATAATTTATTCTTATAAATTAAAAACATAGAGGACATCTACAAAAGATTAAACATCCACACATTTTAGAAAGTATTGGGTGGTGCAGCGTTTCCAAGTCATCGGGGCAACAATGGTGATGGTCTGATACAGACAGCAGACGAAGTCCCATTTTGAATCCTTACCTGGTGTATGACTGCTCCTCATGCCAAACTCTACACTCATTAAGCAACCTATCAACAATAATAATCTTTATTTCTATAGCTTCAACATATTCCGCAGCGCTTTACAATTCAGCGGTTCATATACAAACATTCATAACTAACAGTTAAAGAAAATACAATAATTAGAGCAAAAATAATGACAACCCTGCTCGTAAGAGCTTACAATCTACAATGGGGTGAAGTGGGGGCGACAAGGTACAGGTGTTTACTTACAAGGGCAGTCCAGTCATCTTGAAGAAATGGGGGACAGATAAAGGCTGAATGAATCGGTCATCAGCTAATCTTTGTAACGTTTTTGGGTGCAGTGGACTCAAGGAGAATTATGTTGTGAGATATAGTGAAGGGGCATTATATGAATTGACTTTGATAAGGGAGTGTGATAGGCAGCCCTAAAAAGATGTGTTTTTAGGGAGCGTCTGAAGCTGAGTAAGTTGTGGTTCATTCTAGTTTCTTGGGGTAGAGCATTCCAGAGGATTGGTGCAGCTCGGGAGAAGTCTTGGAGGCAGGAGTGGGAGATTCGGATTAGTGTCAATGTTAGTCGAAAGTTATTTGAGGAGCATAGAGAACATGTAGGGTGATAGACAGGAGGGTGGAGAAGTAGCAGATTGCAACACTGTTGAAAGCTTTGTGGGTGAGAACAAGCAATTTAAAACGGATCCTATAATGTATGGGCAGCCAGTGCAATGACTGGCATAGAACATAAATGTAACACCCACGGGGCAAGGAGTTAAATTATACTCATCGCCGGGCTGGTGATGTCGGGTCTGGGATGTCATGAGTGGCCCTGCCCGGCTTCGTGGCCCCGAGGTGTACAATAAAAGGGAGGATGATGGAGTAGTGCTTGTCTCGTGACACCACCTGTGGTACATGGCCAGGGATTAGCCGCCACTGCGGGTGATGTCCTTCGGTGCTAGTGGTGTCACAGCAAGGATAGTTCTGCTCCCCACAGGTGGAGCGGGCCCCGGGAAGGATGATGAGGTGTTACGTCACCGTCGGAGTCTGCTCCAGCGAGGTCTGCTCCGATCGCCAGGCGACGCCGTGTTCCTGCCGTGGATGGTGCTGGTGATGGGAGAGGAGTCGATGCCAGCGGCACCGGTGGGCGCAGGTTCCGATCATCCACTGAGCTGGGTTATCTTGGGATCTGCAGTACTGCTGGCTGACACTGGGTGGCATGTGTCTTTCAGCTGAAGTTGCCAGCGTTCAACTACAGCCAATGGGAAGACACCACACCCTTCTTATTCCCCCTCCTGTCACATGACCACTGCCAGAGATAGTTCTGTACTCCTGGCTCATGTGCTGTTTGTATTTTGATTCCTGTGATTTCTGCGTGTTTCCTGACTACCCTTCTGCCTGCTGTTTTTGTACCTCACTGTCCGACCCGGATCTGACCACTGCTATGTTTTCTGTTTACGTCTTTGCCTGCCGATTCTGTCCCTGTTCCGCTATTCCTGGTTTGACCCTGTCTGACGACTACTCTCTCGAACTGCAGCCTTCCACATGTAGAAATCTCCAGTACCCTGTGTAATTCCAAATCCCTGTATAGGGGTTAAAGGGTTTCAGGGTTTTGGGGGTCCTGCTTGGTGAGGGGCTTCCCCCTAGTCTGTCCATTATAGCCTGTCTAAGTCTGTTGATCCAGGCAATCGTTACATGAGGGCTGTAATTGCCATTGGTGCCGAAGCGCGGGGCGCTGGCAATAAGAGGCTGAGTCGGCTGCTACAGTCCCAGGTCTTTTTACTCACAGTTCAAGTGCTGCCTCAGGGTACCAGTCTCTGCCATCATGGGCCCCAGCCGATCCTGGATCCTTTGGAGGTCAGAACTGGTGCGGTAGTCTGTGGGCCCTTCCTTCGTGCGCTTTTAAGGATGGATTCCCGTGGCCTGAAGCTACTTGGGGACCCTGGTTCTTGTAGTATTAACTCCCGTTCCGTGTGCAGGTGATGCAGGTCTGCGGTGCGGCCTGACCTTGATCACGACTCTGGACCCTATGTGCCACTGTGCTCCGGCATCTTGTTGTGGCCAGAGGGACATACAATCCTCCTGTACTGCAGATTCCGGTGATACAACGTAAAGTCTGTTCCACCCTAGGACTCTGCTCCCTGAACTGTGCCGGTCCCAAGGGAGCAATGAAGCTCTCCCCTTGGGGACTGTATTGTCTTCTGTATCCCACTGTAGATACCGAAAAACCTTTCCTCTCCTGCTGGAGAACTCTCCACTGCTGTGTCTGCTCCTCACTCCCCCTGGTGACCGCTCCTCCCACGGTTCCCTGTCACTAGTGGGTAGCAGCCCCCCATGTTTGGTGACTACCTTAAGACCCGACCCTAGCCCGGTCCACAATGGGGAGGGCAACTTGACTGTATATATGAGTTTGTGTGTCGTGGAACCGGTACTTACCTCCTCTGGACCCAGGATGAGTACCGCACCTTAAGTGAGGTGCAGTACCCTGTGGGACTGAAGCCTCAGGAGCGCCACATAAGCATCCAAATAACGTTAGACAAACAGATGACCCTAGCTGCTGTATTAAGGATGGACTGTAAAGGGGAAAGTCTAGTTAGGGGGAGGCCAATTAATAGAGAATTGCAGTAGTCAAGGCGGGAGTGGATCAGGGTCACAGTTAGGGTTTTTGTAGCTTCCATGGTGAGAAAGGGGCAGATTATAGAGATGTTCTTCAGGTGCAAGTGACAGGAGCGGGCGAGAGATTGTATATAGGAGGTGAAGGAAAGATCGGTGTCAAGTATAACACCCAGACAGCGAGCTTGCTGTCTAGGAGTTATCATGGTGCCGCACACAGAAAGGGAGATGTCAGGTTTTGGAAGATTAGTAGATAGAAGAAGTAGAAGTTCAGTTTTGAAAAGGTTAAGTTTCAGATAGAGAGCAGACATGATTTTGGAAACTGACAGACAGCCAGCAGCCAACAACTGACGACAAACAGGTCCCCATTTCACAGATTGATATCTATTCATCAATCTGTTCAGAAGAATGGACGACTTTTTGACTCAATGTTCCATTTGTAATTTTTACTCATTATGTAGTGAATTTCTGATGAAACCCATCTTTAGTCACATACTTATATTCACAAGTTTAGGGTCACATTCACCAGTATAAAATCACTGCATGCAGAAACTGTCTATAATTATTTACTTGCAGATACTTGTACAAACAAAATAAGACATTACAGGTAAAACATAGTTCAACATATATTTAAAGGAGTAAGGGCCCTGCTTGCAAGCTTACAATCTGTAAGGATATAGAGGTGATACAAAAGGTAAAAATAAAATGCTTGTCGTTTACGGTCCAACCATCAGTGTAATAATTAGAGGTATTCAAATAACCCTGCATGAATCGGTCACCAGCCACAAGTACAGGTACAAAGTGCTGCCAAGTGTATGGAAGAGAAAACAGGGATTAATTACTTAGATTAGTGAGGTGATAAGCCAGTCTAAAGAAATGTGTTTTTAGGACAAATTTGAAAATGTGGATACTGGGAATAACCTGATTGCCTGGGGTAGCACATTCCAGGACACTTGTTCAGCACGGAAGAAATCCTGAAGAAAGGAGTGGGAGGTTTTGATCATAGAGGATGTTAGTCTTAGGTCATTAGTGGAATGAAGAGGATGGGTAGGGTGGTGGCAGATGAGGAGAGACATGTAGGGAGCTGTAGAACTGTGGGAGCTTAGTGTATAAGAGTGATAAGTTTATATTTTATTCTGTAGGGGATGGGCAACTAGTGTCAAGACTGGCACATGATAATGGTATCAGTGTAGTGGTTAGACAGAAATATCTTGCTGGCTGCTGCATTTATGACAGATTGGAGAGGGAAGAGTTTAGTATGAGAGAGAGACCGATTAGTTGCAGTAATCTAGGGCAATAATGAATATAAGAGACAGTAATAGTTTTTGCAGAGTCAAACGTAAGAAAAGGTTGAGTTCTAGAGATGTTTTTGAGGTGGAAATAACATGAGCGAGCGAGTGAGTGAAGGCAATGTGACGCCCATGACTCTATCAGGGTGTCACAGGGAACTGCACCCCTTTCTCTTATGGTGCAGAGCTCACCCCCCCATGGCTATGCGATCCTAACTACTGGTTAGCACTCATCAGCACTCAAATCCTAACCACACCTCCCACCACACCCTGTGTCAGGCACACCAGTGGGTGGTCTAGCTGGAAGAGGGCCGCCCACCTGGGGGTCAGGCAGATTGATGGGAGGGTGGAAGTCGGAGTTTAGAGTCAGCTCTCAAAGTGAGAGGAAGTAGAGTAGTAGCCCTCAGAGAGTGAGAAGCTTAGGGAGTTGGAGCGCCCTGTGGGACTATTGGTTAGGTCGCAGGCAGAGATCTAGAACTGGAGGAGTCGGAGACCCGGTCTCAGGGTATTGGAGAAGGGTGCCTGTTATGATCCGATGTTCAATGACTACCATGAACACAATTCACCAAAGTCGTAGGTAATAAAGTGCCAACCACTAGCCCTGAACTTAACACCATACTAGAAGTAGCCGGGCAGCATGCCTAACAACCTAGATGCCTCAAACCCAGCCAGAAAACTACATAACCTACAAGACAGAAAGTAGAAAAAAAACTATGTTGCCTCAGAGCAGATTTCCCCAAAGAAAATAGGCAGCTTCCCACATGTACAGACTGTGAGCAAAGATGAAAAAACTTACACATTAAGAGCAAGATGGAGCAAAGAGAGGCCACACTATACTAAATACAAAAGACAGGATAGGGAACTCTTGCGGTCGGCATGAAACACCCTATCAAATTTCCTACATGGAATGTGCAAACATGAAGAGTGATCTAATACTCGCACATTCACAATCCGTACAAGACTCTGGTGAAACTGTAGGGAAAAAACAACTAACAATTACCCTGCCTACTAAAGGTACCGTCACACATAACGAGATCGCTAGCGAGATCGCTGCTGAGTCACGGTTTCTGTGACGCAGTAGCGATCCCATTAGCGATCTCGTTATGTGTGACATCTACCAGCGATCAGGCCCCTGCTGTGAGATCGCTAGTCGTTGCAGAATGGTCCAGGCCATTTTCTTCAATGGTAATGTCCTGCTGGGCAGGACCCATCGCTGTGTTTGACACTGTGTGACAGGGTCACAGTGACTGCTGAGATCGCTATACAGGTCGCTACTGCGACCTGTATTGTTCCTGCATCGTTGGTAAGGTCTGACTGTGTGACATCTCACCAGCAACCTCCCTGCGACTTACCAGCGATCCCTATCAGGTCGCATCGTTTTCGGGATCGCTGCTAAGTCGTTGTGTGTGACTAGGCCTTAACCCTTGTTCAGATAAATAGCAAAGACTGACTAGGAAGATAAATCTTCCTTATCTGAGGCACAAACAAAACAGGATACAATACAAAAAACCTTCAGAGATAATTCACAGAAGCAATAAGCAAATAACGCACAAAAAGTATGAAGCAAAACCAAGAACTTATCTTAGCTTGATAGAGGGGAAGACAGGAGGACAAGAGACAGAATCCTATGGTCTCAGGAATTTCAGACAACTGGCATAGACAAACAGCCAGCACATGCCTATATCCAAAATCAATATTTGAGCTGCCAACCAGGTGTGTAGAACAGAGGAACAAAATCCAACCCACTAACATCAACGACCACAGGGGGGGAGTCCAAGAGGAGAGTTCCACCAGACAGTAGTCACAACACGTGCCCATACTTAGTTTTGGAGAACGGTCGGCACCGGAAAGTCCAGTAACCGGACCGGTACCGAGCACGGCGGGGTACAGGAACCTAGATCAGGGAGTAGCTTCATGCAACCTGGCAATTCACCTGTGGAGGACAGTCTCTTTATGAACTTTCCCCAAGAGCTTAGAGATTGAAGGCAACAACACAACGAGGGGGATAGGGCTTTCCAGCTTATGCAGCCTGCAAAGATCCCAAGTGTCAGCCATAGCGAGCACAGCTCCCCTATTCAAATGTAGAGTGTGGGACCCCAAGGGGTCACTGAGAAACATGTAAATATATGTGAACGGAGGCAGGCTCCAGACCCCTAGCAATACTAACGGGGACGGATTCCCGGACTAGCTCCCCAGAGTGGCAGCGGCACCCAGAGATTTGGTTTACTCCTGTGTCAGAGTCTACTTAATGGTTGCACCAGTATCCACACAGCCTGAGTGAGTACGCTGCTTTCCCCTGCGTCTGGCCTGCCCGCACAGGCTGCACCATCGCATCCATCACCTATTCCATCCAGAGTCCCGGGGTCACCCCTACCCGTGGAGGGAACACCATCTAGCTGCCCCACTCCATCTCCCCAGGTACTCCTATCGGCAGCGGCGGTACTCCAATTACCGCGAACCACGGGTGACGTTGTCGCGGGCGGAGGAGGGGACGCTGCGCTCTCCCACTGCTCGGGTCCGGCTGCCGCTGCTGCTGTGGCCGCTGCTGCTCGGTGGCTCGAGCGATGGGCCGGATCCCGGGGACTCGAGCGGCGCTCCTCGCCCGTGAGTGAAAAGGGGTGGTTTGGGTTTTGGGGATATTGTCCGTGACGCCACCCACGGCTGTGATGATTGTGTGGACACCACCGCTGCTCTGGACGGGGATCCCGGGAGCGGTGACAGGGAGCAGCTTTGTTGTTATTTCTCCCCTCCGTGGGTAGGGGGTTGGTTGTCCCGGGGCCCGGTGATGGGGTTAGAGTGGATGGCAGGCCGGGTGCAGGGCCTGGTGAGGTGCAGGGTCGCGGGGGCAGCGCTGTGCCGCACGGCACGGTGGTACTCACTCAGCCTGAGACGATGACACAGTTCTCGGTAAAACACTCGGCTGGAAAGACGGTTCCCACGGATGGCTGCTGTTGCTTTTTCCCGGTAGTTAACGGTGACTGTCTCTTTCCTTGCACCTAGTACTTCTGTTGGTTCCAATGGGTTCCCACCGGTAACCCGCTCCCCGACTTGGATATGGGCCGGAGGAGCCCCTCGTTGCCCGCAGGCGCTGGCCCTGTGAAACTGGTGTCTTGGCGGTGGCGGTGTCTCTCTCATACGGTTGGACTGTTGCCTTCAATCGGGACTTAGTTGTTTGGAAACCCGGAGGTCCCCTTCACTGACGGATTTGGCAAATTCACGGCGACTCCAAGCCTTGCCGGGATCCGAAAGGCCCTTGCCAATGGTGCTGGCTTCTCCTTGTGTACCGGTCCGGTACCGCCAGGCCACCGCCCGTCCACGGTCCTTACGGCAACTCCGATAGGCCACTCCTGCAGACGGTCACCGCCGTCTGCTAACCTTGCTGTCTCTGTCCGGGGCGCACACCCGGACTCTCTCCGTCAGTTGCTCTACTACCACTTTCCTCCTCACACTCTAACTTCTCACTCCTCTCTCTTCCCTAGCTTAACTCTCTCTAGTTTTCCCTCCTCCAGGACTGTGAACTCCTTGGTGGGTGGAGACCAACCGCCTGGCTCCACCCCCTGGTGTGGACATCAGCTCCTGGGGAAGGCAACAAGGATTTTTGGGTCTAGCTTTGATGTGCCTAACCGGGGTGTAGGGTGTGGTGATGTTATTACCTGTGACCCCTGGCTTGCCCAGGGCGTCACATTCCCCCTTAGCAAAATGCAGACCGTCCGCGGGCTGCCCGTCCAACACCGGTTTTATTTTTCTGCAAAAAGATAAGAAAACACAATACAAGTAAAATAACATCATCCCACAACGGGAGGCACTTTCTTAAACGTTGCAAACAGTTAACGGTTACGGCTTCCGCTCTCACCCACCCAAGTAACCTGGCCCTGATGCTGCCCCTAAGAAAACAGGCAGCACCCCTTGACCCCAGTCCTGCACCAAGTTACCCGAGCGGGATCTGTCCTTTCCAGGGGACCCACGTCCATGGGGAGCCCCTGGAACCCCTAGAGGGTAGCCACCAGTTCAGGTGGTGGCTGGGCCCCAGCCTGCTCCACTGCGGGCCCTCCCTCCAATCTGCCTCTCCGGAGGCGGTAACCGTGGAAGCTGCAACAACAACATTATTTACATCCCACAAGTTTGTGGTTGCCCTGCAAGTTCACGGGCTTGTCCGTAAGGAGTCCCTTATGCAACTTCAGACGGTCCCCACGGGGACAACGGTGCCGGCAACGACCGGTTCAATCAAGCAGACAATCAGGTTAACTTCGGTTAATCATTTTCATTTTCAAACTTGCAGAACTTTTAAATACACACTGGTGGTCCCAACGGGGACGGTGCAACGGTGCTCCGCGGCCCTTACTCCGACTCTTCGGCGCCTGCTGGGTCCTCTGCCACCAGCATATCAAACATGCAGTTACAGGCTTGCTGTGACATGGGCGCCCGGTATCCATTCCCACCATTACGCGCGGTGTAATCAATTACCGGTTCCCCCACATAGCGGAGACGCTCACTTGCCTCCTCACCTTCAAGGGCGGGTTCAGCACCAGAGCTGGAGTCGCTGGAGTCACCATCACTTGCATCTGCGTCAGGCGGGCTGCCGCCAGCTGCCGCAGCTTCCTGGCCTCCAGCATCCAGCACATCAGATCCTTCTGCAGTAGCACGGGGTAGTAGGTCAGGCGAGTTTACACTGAGGCGGCCCATAGGTAACGGCAAGGGTGATGCATAGGTCGAGACTAGGCCGGGCCCCTCAGCCGCAGTGGCCGGTCCTGGTAGGACATAGGGACGTGGGTCACCAGTCGGCTCTGTTACATCTGTTCCCCTCCCGTACATCGGGGCAGTTGCAATCAGCATCTCCACCTCGTTGGTCCACTGCTCCATCATCCGGAAGATCTGATCCTGTTGACGTTGGTGGAATTCAATCACCCGAGCCTTCATCCATGCCACGGTCCCGGGCTCGGGGTCTGGCGCAATCACTGCCGGGGCTTCTGGCACATTTTTATTAAGGGGCTGCGGTCCTAGCGGTTCCCCCGGGAGTAATTCAGGGACGTCCTGAGCGTCTGCAGCTGGTTGGTCCGCCGGGGCGGATTGGCAGGGTATCGCTACCGGTTGGGCAGGTAGCGGGCCTAGTGGCGGGGCGGCAGCAGCTAACACGGGTAGCGGGGAGAGAGGCAGGGTGAGCGGATGCAGGCCGGGCTCCTCAGCCTCAGCGGCCGATCCCTCGGGAATACAGGGGCGTGGGTCTCTTACCCGCTCCTCCAAATCCTCTTCCACCTCGCGTCTCCGCATAGCAGCCACTACGTCCGCCATGTCGGTCTCCCACTCCTCTAGGAGGAGCTGCATATGGGCTTGCAGACGGTTATTCAATGGGGCAGTCCGGTCTCTCAGCCACATCGCCGTGCCGGGTGCGGGAGCGTCCTCGTTGGCGGTCGGACTGTGCATCTTGGCAATCGAGCCTTCCAGGAACCCAGTATTGCTGCAGAGTCCTGGCGTCTCTGCTTTTATAGCCGCGGCTACATGCGACCAGTCGCCATTTCGTCCCCCTTAGCCTCTTTCCGGCTCCTCCTCTATCGGGGCGGGGTTTTGGCCTTCGCGCCTCCACTACTCGAGGAGACGCTCGAGCGGGAACTTTTCGCGCCAAAGATGGCGGCTTCTGAAATTTTTCGGCCGGACACCTCCGGCGGTAACAAGGCGCACCTCTACCAGACGGCAGAGCGGTAAGATCCTGTTCGTGACGCCAAGTTGTCGCGGGCGGAGGAGGGGACGCTGCGCTCTCCCACTGCTCGGGTCCGGCTGCCGCTGCTGCTGCAGCCGCTGCTGCTCGGTGGCTCGAGCGATGGGCCGGATCCCGGGGACTCGAGCAGCGCTCCTCGCCCGTGAGTGAAAAGGGGTGGTTTGGGTTTTGGGGATATTGTCCGTGACGCCACCCACGGCTGTGGTATCATAGTATCATAGTTTTTAAGGTTGAAGGGAGACTCTAAGTCCATCTAGTTCAACCCGTAGCCTAACATGTTGATCCAGAGGAAGGCAAAAAAACCCCAATGTGGCAAACAAGTTCCAATGGGGAAAAAATTTCCTTCCTGACTCCACATCCGGCAATCAGACTGGTTCCCTGGATCAATACCCTGTCATAAAATCTAATATACATAACTGGTAATATTAAATTTTTCAAGAAAGGCGTCCAGGCTCTGCTTAAATGTTAGTAGTGAATCACTCATTACAACATCATGCGGCAGAGAGTTCCACAGTCTCACTGCTCGTACAGTAAAGAATCCTCGTCTGTGATTATGATTAAACCTTCTTTCCTCAAGACGTAGCGGATGCCCCCGTGTTCCAGTCGCAGGCCTAGGTGTAAAAAGATCTTTGGAAAGGTCTCTGTACTGTCCCCTCATATATTTATACATTGTGATTAGATCCCCCCTAAGCCTTCGTTTTTCCAAACTAAATAACCCCAAGTTTAATAACCTGTCTTGGTATTGCAGCCCCCCCATTCCTCTAATAATCTTGGTCGCTCTTCTCTGCACCCTCTCCAGTTCAGCTATGTCCTTCTTATATATCGGTGACCAGAATTGTACACAGTATTCTAAGTGCGGTCGCACTAGTGACTTGTACAGAGGTAGAAGTATATTTTTTTCATGAACACTTATACCTCTTTTAATACATCCCATTATTTTATTAGCCCTGGCAGCAGTTGCCTGACACTGTCCACTAAAGTGAAGTTTACCATCCACCCATACACCCAAGTCTTTTTCTGTGTCTGTTTTACCTAGCGTTCTACAATTAAGTACATAATCATAAATGTTATTTCCTCTACCCAAGTGCATGACCTTACATTTATCTACATTAAACTTCAATTGCCACTTCTCAGCCCAATCCTCCAATTTACATAAATGATTGTGTGGACACCACCGCTGCTCTGGACGGTGACAGGGAGCAGCTTTGTTGTTATTTCTCCCCTCCGTGGGTAGGGGGTTGGTTGTCCCGGGGCCCGGTGATGGGGTAGGAGTGGATGGCAGGCCGGGTGCGGGGCCTGGTGAGGTGCAGGGTCGCGGGGGCAGCGCTGTGCCGCACGGCACGGTGGTACTCACTCAGCCTGAGACGATAACACAGTTCTCGGTAAAACACTCGGCTGGAAAGACGGTTCCCACAGACGGCTGCTGTTGCTTTTCCCCGGTAGTTAACGGTGACTGTCTCTTTCCCTGCACCTAGTACTTCTGTTGGTTCCAATGGGTTCCCACCGGTAACCCGCTCCCCGACTTGGATATGGGCCGGAAGAGTCCCTCGTTGCCCGCAGGCGCTGGCCCTGAGAAACTGGTGCCTTGGCGGTGGCGGTGTCTGTCTCATACGGTTGGACTGTTGCATTCAATCGGGACTTAGTTGTTTAGAAACCCGGAGGTCCCCTTCACTGACGGATTTGGCAAATTCACGGCGACTCCAAGCCTTGCCGGGATCCGAAAGGCCCCTGCCAATGGTGCTGGCTTCTCCTTGTGTACCGGTCCGGTACCGCCGGGCCACCGCCCGTCCACGGTCCTTACGGCAACTCCGATAGGCCACTCCTGCAGACGGTCACTGCCGTCTGCTAACCTTGCTGTCTCTGTCCGGGGCACACACCCGGACGCTCTCCGTCAGTTGCTCTACTACCACTTTCCTCCTCACACTCTAACTTCTCACTCCTCTCTCTTCCCTAGCTTAACTCTCTCTCTAGTTTTCCCTCCTCCAGGACTGTGAACTCCTTGGTGGGTGGAGACCAACCGCCTGGCTCCACCCCTTGGTGTGGACATCAGCCCCTGGGGAAGGCAACAAGGATTTTTGGGTCTAGCTTTGATGTGCCTAACCGGGGTGTAGGGTGTGGTGATGTCATTACCTGTGACCCCTGGATTGCCCAGGGCGTCACAACGTCATGAACTCTCCCCTTGTAAATATTCCCCCTTTACATTTGAATTGGCCACAAGCCCTGGGTCCGAAGACCCTCGAGCCACGATAACCCCGGATCCGAGCAGTGCGACTGCTGCAGGGGCGGCACAGAAAGAACTGTGTCAACTATAATCCCAAACCAGCAAGCGTGCCGTTTGGCGGGTTATGGTAGAACCACGTGTGGAAATAGCAATTTAAGGTTTAGGTAGACTAGTAGAGGGGGAAAACATAAAGAGTTCAGTTTTTTACAGAATCAGTTTTAAATAGAGAGAGGAGTTCACGTTAGCAGAAAGACAAACTCTGGCATTTTTTTTTGTTAAGGTGGGGGTGATGTCAGGAAAAGATATGTATAATTGGGTGCCCTCAGCATAGGGATGGTACTAGAAACCAAATCTGCTAATGGTTTGGCCAATTGGGGCAGTATATATAGAGAAGAGTAGGGGGCTTAGGATTGAACCCTAAGGAACCCTGATAGAATAGGAAAGATGAGGGGAGGAGGGGAGCTGGCAAATGATTTAGTGAAGGAGCAGTCAAAGAGATAGGAGGAGAACCAAGAGAGAACGGTGTCCTTGAGGCCGATAGAGTGGAGCATAGTGAGGAGAGGGTAATCAAAAGTGTCAAATGCTGCAGAGAGATCCAGGAGAATCAGCAGACATAAGATTTAGCTGTTAGTAGATTAGAGAATTTAGTAAGAACAATTTCAGTAGAGTGCAAGGAGCGGAAACCGGATTTTAAGGCTGAGGTCACATGGGGATTACTGCAAGTGCTTGCATGACACTTGGTACACGCTCGCAGCACAGTGGGAGTCGAGTGTCAAGCAAGTGTCATGTGACTGTGGTCCGATCATGCGATCAGACCACAACTGCGGGGGGCGGGCCGGTGCTGCGGAGGAGAGGGACGGATTTATCTCACTATCTCCTCCGTTGCCGGCTATTGTGAATCGCGCACTGCACTCACATTACACCGGTGTAACGCGAGAGCAGTGTGATGTTTCTCTCTCCCCATAGACTTGAATGGGTGCGAGTGGAACAAGAATGCATTCCACTCGTAGCATGCTGCGACTGTTTTCTCGGTCCGATTAGGGCCGAGATAACAATCGCTCATGGGAGCGGCCCCATGGAGTAATATTGGTCCGAGTGGAATGCGATTTTTTTATCACATTCCATTTTCTCCGTGTGTGCTGACCATAAAGGGTAAAGTAGATAGTTATCTGAGAGATAGCAGATTAGGTGAGAGAAAAGGGAGATTAGAGATAGGTCTGTAGTTGGTAGCTCAATTCTGATCGAGAGATTTTTTTTTTATTAATGGGTGAATAATAATAATAATAATAATTTTATGTAGCCCCAAAATATTCAGCAGAAATTAAACGGGGGCATGTAAAGACAATACAGACAATACAAAGATATACAGTTAGGTCCAGAAATATTTGGACAGTGACACAATTTTCGCGAGTTGGGCTCTGCATGACACCACATTGGATTTGAAATGAAACCTCTACAACAGAATTCAAGTGCAGATTGTAACGTTTAATTTGAAGGTTTGAACAAAAATATCTGATAGAAATTGTAGGAATTGTACACATTTCTTTACAAACACTCCACATTTTAGGAGGTCAAAAGTAATTGGACAAATAAACCAAACCCAAACAAAATATTTTTATTTTCAATATTTTGTTGCGAATCCTTTGGAGGCAATCACTGCCTTAAGTCTGAAACCCATGGACATCACCAAACGTTGGGTTTCCTCCTTCTTAATGCTTTGCCAGGCCTTTACAGCCGCAGCCTTCAGGTCTTGCTTGTTTGTGGGTCTTTCCGTCTTAAGTCTGGATTTGAGCAAGTGAAATGCATGCTCAATTGGGTTAAGATCTGGTGATTGACTTGGCCATTGCAGAATGTTCCACTTTTTTGCACTCATGAACTCCTGGGTAGCTTTGGCTGTATGCTTGGGGTCATTGTCCATCTGTACTATGAAGCGCCGTCCGATCAACTTTGCGGCATTTGGCTGAATCTGGGCTGAAAGTATATCCCGGTACACTTCAGAATTCATCCGGCTACTCTTGTCGCTGTTATGTCATCAATAAACACAAGTGACCCAGTGCCATTGAAAGCCATGCATGCCCATGCCATCGCGTTGCCTCCACCATGTTTTACAGAGGATGTGGTGTGCCTTGGATCATGTGCCGTTCCCTTTCTTCTCCAAACTTTTTTCTTCCCATCATTCTGGTACAGGTTGATCTTGGTCTCATCTGTCCATAGAATACTTTTCCAGAACTGAGCTGGCTTCATGAGGTGTTTTTCAGCAAATTTAACTCTGGCCTGTCTATTTTTGGAATTGATGAATGGTTTGCATCTAGATGTGAACCCTTTGTATTTACTTTCATGGAGTCTTCTCTTTACTGTTCACTTAGAGACAGATACACCTACTTCACTGAGAGTGTTCTGGACTTCAGTTGATGTTGTGAACGGGTTCTTCTTCACCAAAGAAAGTATGCGGCGATCATCCACCACTGTTGTCATCCGTGGACGCCCAGGCCTTTTTGAGTTCCCAAGCTCACCAGTCAATTCCTTTTTTCTCAGAATGTACCCGACTGTTGATTTTGCTACTCCAAGCATGTCTGCTATCTCTCTGATGGATTTTTTCTTTTTTTTTCAGCCTCAGGATGTTCTGCTTCACCTCAATTGAGAGTTCCTTAGACCGCATGTTGTCTGGTCACAGCAACAGCTTCCAAATGCAAAACCACACACCTGTAATCAACCCCAGACCTTTTAACTACTTCATTGATTACAGATTAATGAGGGAGACGCCTTCAGAGTTAATTGCAGCCCTTAGAGTCCCTTGTCCAATTACTTTTGGTCCCTTGAAAAAGAGGAGGCTATGCATTACAGAGCTATGATTCCTAAACCCTTTCTCCGATTTGGATGTGAAAACTCTCATATTGCAGCTGGGAGTGTGCACTTTCAGCCCATATTATATATATAATTGTATTTCTGAACATGTTTTTGTAAACAGCTAAAATAACAAAACTTGTGTCACTGTCCAAATATTTCTGGACCTAACTGTAAAGTAGAACAGTTACAAAAGCAGTGCGGGCCCAACTTGCAAGCTCATGATCTATGAGGAAATGGTTGGAAAACAATAGGTAAAAAGTACTCAACAAGTATGGTCCAGCCATCATAATTGTAAATAGGGGTTTTCAGAAAAGCTGCAGGATCCAGTCATCAGCCGTTATCGAAGAGCAGTTACCACCTGCTACTGGGTGCAAGGAGGATATGAAGACAGATGAAGAGAAGGGAGCAAATTTGGATTAATTTTTTGAAAGAGGGAACAGGGGAGAGTTAGGTGTGAGTTGAGGTGATAAGCTTGTGTAAAGAGGTGTTTTTTAAGAACATTTAAAAACATGGTGGCTAGATATTAGTTGGATTATATGGGGTAGTGCATTCCAGATGACTGGTGCCGCACAAGAGAATTCTTGGAGACAGAGGTGCAAGGTTCAGTTTATGGAGAATCTTAAGGGCCTGTTACACGCGGCGATTTATCGTGTGTTCGCATGTGCGATCGCACCCGCCCCTATCGTTTGTGCGTTACGGGCAATTTGTTGCCCATGTCGCACAACGTCTGTAACCCCCGTCACACATAATTACCTCCCGAACGACCTCACTGTGGGCGGCGAACATCCTCTTCCTGAAGGGGGAGGGACGTTCGGCATCACAGCGACATCACACAGCACCCGCCCAATAGAAACGGAGGGGCGGAGATGAGCGGGACGTAACATCCCGCCCACCTCCTTACCTTCCGCATTGCCGGCGGCCGCAGGTAAACCGCAGTTCATCGTTCCCGGGGTATCACACGGAGCGATGTGTGCTGCCTCGGGAACAATGAACAACCATAGCGCAAAAAAACTATTGATTTTTTCAAAATGAGCGACGTGTCAACGAGCAACGATAAGGTGAGTATTTTTGCTCGTTCACAGTCGCTCGTAGCTGTCACACGCTACAATATGTCAAATGATGCCGGATGTGCGTCACTAGCGACGTGACCCCGACGACATATCGTTAGATATATCGTAGCGTGTAATGGGGCTTTTAGTCTTAAATAAATTGCACAATGGAGAGTGTGGGTAGGGTGATAGAAAGAGATGAGAGATGAGACAGAGAGTGATGCAAAACTGTGAACATCTTTGTGGGTGAGAGATAAGTCTGTATTCTATTCTGTAGCAAAGGAGTAACTAGTGCAATGACTGGCACAAGGTGGAGGCATTAGTGAAGCAGCTGGGCAAAAATAAGACCTTAGTTGCAACATTCAGAGTGGATTTGGGAGGAGAAATTCTGGTTAGAGGGAGACCGATCAGTAGAGTCCAGACAAGAATCAATATGAGTGACGATTCGAAGGTGAAAAAAGGTTGGATTTAAGAGATGTTTTTAAATTAGAGGTAACATGAGTGAGTGAGCGATAGAGAATAAAGGAAAGCTTTGTCAAATATAACCCCAGACAGCGAGCGTGTTACTTGAGAGTTATGGTTGATTCTAAGTTTGAAGGAAGATGGAAAGATACCAGAAAAAAAGAGAGAAGTTAAATATTTTAGTTTGGTAGATAGTGACAGCCGGGGAAAGGGACTGAAGAGGGTGAGAGGAATAGGGTCACTGGTGCAGGTAGTAGGGTGAGAAGAAATGAGGAGCCAGGTAACCTTTTCTTCTGTAACAATTCAAAAGGTGGAAATTGAACTTGGTGAAGTGCGGGACAAAAGAGTAGAAATTATAATTTCTTGTTATTATACTCAAGTTTTACTTTGAAATAATTGGCCGGATAGTCAATTGGTTGGTTGGTGAGTGGGGCTGGCACTTTTAGACTGAGCTGATTGTGAAAAGTGTTAAATAGTCATTTAGGATTGTTGGCTAGTGAGATGAAAAGAGTGTTAAAGTAGACTGCTTTGGAAAGATGAAGGTCAGAGTTACAGTATATCATAAAAAGTGAGTACACCCCTCACATTTTTGTTAATATTTTGTTGTATGTTATGATGGGACAACACTAAATATATGACACTTTGATACAACATAAAGTAATCAGTGTACATTTGGTGTCCTCTAAATAACTTCACACAGCCATCAATATCTAAACCACTGGCAAAAAAGTGAGTACACCCCTATGTGCAAATGGCCAAATTGTGCCCAAAGTGCCAATATTTTGTGGGGCCACCATTATTTTAACCCTGGAATGCGCAACCATAGAAATCTACCATAGAAAACAAGTAACCTAGCAGGCCTGCGAGACCCCAGGTATGTGTTCTAGGGTTAAAGCCCTGCCTTAACTCTCTTGGGCATGGAGGTCACTAGAGCTTCACAGGAGCTGCTGGATCCTCTTCTATCCTATATGTCGACATGGAGCTGGTGGATGTTAGAGACTTTGCTCTCCTTCACCTTCCGTTTGAGGAGGCCACACAGATACTCAACAGAGTTTAGGTCTGGAGACATGCATGGTCAGTCCAGAACCTTTACCCTAGTTTTTTTTTTAACAAGGCAGTGGTCGTCTTGCAGGTGTGTTTGGGGTCATAGAAACAAAGGAGGACAAAGGAGTTTTAAAGGTGAAAAAAGTTAAAAGGTAATTTTATTAAGGCAAAATATTAACAAGATATAATTTTACATTTCCATGTGACACAACAATAATATGATTGTAGATAGAAAATTGATCCAGTAAAAAGAGGTAGTACAGTGGGTGAACAAGCATTAGTGACCTAATGTACGCCCTATATAAGGTAACTTAGAAGTAATCACCGGATAAACGGCTGACAATGAAGATCAGGAGTAGTACTTTGGGCTCCTGGTGCACAAATAACCACACATTCCACATATTTTGTTCACTATAACCAGGACAGCATCTACCAACCTAGAAACTGGTGCACAAAGCCTGCGGGTGGAAGCAGTGGATAGGCAAGCGGTGATAACCGGATATGCGCCCTGTACCTGGAGAACCTGGGAGTAATCGCCGGGTAAGCGGCTAACAAAAGGTCAACGGTAATACCTGGGGCGCCGGTGCAGGAAATCTACAGGTGGAAGCGCTCCGCGTGGAGGACACGACGTACGTTTCGCAAAGGATTATGGTCGCTTATTCATGGGTACGTAAGGGTACGTACGTGTTTGGGGTCATGTTGGAATACTGCCCTGTGGCTCAGTTTCTGAAGGGAGGGGATCATGCTCTGCTTCAGTATGTTCAGTACATGTTGGCATTCAAGGTTCCCTGTGGGAGCTACACTCATGCAGCCCCAAACCATGACACTACCACCAACATGCTTGACTGTAGGCAGGACACACTTGTCTTAGTACTTCTCACCTAGTTGACACCACAGACGCTTGACACCATCTAAACCAAATAAGTTTATCTTGGTCTCATCAGACCACAGGACATGGTTTCAGTAATCCATGTCCTAAGTCTGCTTGTCTTAAGCAAACTGTTTCTTGTGCATCATCTTTAGAAGAAGCTTCCTTCTCAGACACCAGCCATGGAGACCAATTTTCTGCAGTGTACGACGAATATACTGAGCACTGACAGGTGGACCCCTCGCCACCTTAACCTCTGCAGCAATGCTGGCAGCACTCATACGTCTACTTTGAAAAGACAACTTCTGAATATGATGCTGACCATGTGCACTCAATTCTTTTGGTCGGCCATGGCGAGGCCTGTTCTGAGGGGAGCCTGTCTTGTTAAACAGCTGTATGGTCTTGGCCACCGTGCTGTAGCTCAGTTTCAAGGTGTTCAGGGAGCAATCTTCTTATAGCCTTGGTCATCTTTATATAGAGGAACAATTCTTTTTTTCAGATCCTCAGAGAATCTATTTGCCATGAGGAGCCATGGTGAACTTCCAGTGACCAGTATGAGAGAGTGTGTGAACTATAACACCAAATGTAAAACACCTGCTTCCCATTCACATCTGAGACTTTCTAACACTAATGAGTCACATGACATTGAGAAGAGAAAATTGCCTAGTTGGGTATAATTTGACCATTTTTATTTAGAGGTGTACTCACTTTTCTTGTGAGTGGTTTAGACATTAATGGGTGTGTGTTCAGTTATTTAGAGGGCACCAAATTATACAAGCTGTACACTGACTTATTTACATTATATCAATGTGTTATATCTTCAGTGTTGTCCCAAGAAAAAGTATATTAAAAAAATTAAAATAAATTGGGGTGTACTTACTTTTGTGACATACTGTATATGTTTTAAGCATAAACTCATGATGGATGGATGAAAAAATGATTTATCAGAAGAATCAAAGGGTTTATATTCTACTTGTCAACTTTTGTGTCTGACTATAGAGGAAGACACAATCTTTAGTGCACAAAGTGTGCCACCTCCAACTTATGATATATATTTTTTACCATAGCTATGATTATTTAAACTGGCTTTGCCCCTTAAACACCACTTTCAAGTATGCTCCCATATACCTCTTCCACAACTCCTCAATGGATGAAATGTTCATAAAGTGCTGATGTCCCGGTAGTTTTATGCCATTTTGCTGTGCCCTGGAGATTTTCAACTGATATGAAAGGCCTCTGTGTGGCCTCTGCCACACTTCCGCAAAAAAAAAACGTACGTGTCTCACGTTCCGTTTTTCGGGTCCGTGTTCCGTTTTTTTATCAGCGTTTCTCCGGTACGTGTGACATCCGTGTGATGGCATATGCTCTCCATGTGCGCATGTGAAATGTCTGTGTATGCGTGAGATACGTACGTGTAATGTCCGTGTGCTGTCCGTTTCAAATGATCCGTGTGTGTGGCAAAATGTCGTTGATACATGCCCGCTGACAGCCGACACAGACAGAGACGCGCGATGAGAATGAACTCGGGTGAACTTCACCCGACTTCATTGTCATACCACGGCTCTGTCTGTGTGTGGCGTCCTGATTAGCGGTCACCTGTGAAGGACTCACCAGTGACCGATAATCCACTGAGTGACTGAAGTTAGCAGCGTGATTATCGCTGCCGTCACTCAGGCTACCCGCGGCTAGCTGGAGTCCTCCACATGAGACCACAACTCACCTGTGACTTTTTTGCAGATCACGCAGCACACTTCAGTCACTTAGGCAACTTGCTGTCACAGTTGGAGGATCCAGCGGTGGCAGCGAGTAACCTGAGTGACGTCATCGCTGATCGCGCGGCTCACTTCAGTTGCTGCGTGGAGCTGACAGAGAGCGGTTATGGTATGTGACCGATCCTGTCACCTTCATGTAGCAAAGCTGAGAGCATCGTGGGACCTCCATGGATTACGCCGGACCTGGATGGGTATTTGTGGCTTAATAAAGTGGTTTTTCGTTGTGTGTGTTTATTTTCTTTAACTTACAGGTTAATCATGGAAGGTATCTCAGGGAGATGCCTGCCATGATTAACCCCTTATTACCTCGATTGCCACCGCATCAGGGCAATTCGGGATGAGCTGGGTAGAGTCCCGGAAATGTTGCATCTAAAGGATGCAGCAATTCTGGACGGCTGCTGGTTGATATTGTTTGGCTGGGAGGCTCCCCATAACGTAGAGCCCCCCATCCTGAGAATACCAGCCTTCAGCCGTGTAGCTTTATCTTGGCTGGTATCAAAATTGAAGGGGACCGCACGCTGTTTTTTTTTAACTATTTACTTATTTATTTTACTGCAAGATATAGACCCGCCCACCGGCGGCTGTGATTGGTTGCAGTGAGACAGCTGTCACTCAGCGTGGGAGCGTGTTTGACTACAACCAATCATAGGCACCGGTGGGCTTAGGAAGCAGTGAATACGAGATTGAATAATGAGCGGCCGGCATTTTCAAAAAAGTAAAAGCCGCTGGAGGTTTTTGACAGCTGTGCAGCGCCGCGCCAGTGATCGGGGATCGGTGAGTATGCGATAGGGGGAGAGACCGACCGACGGACAGAGAGAGGGACAGACAGAGAGAGCGACAGACAGAGCGACCATCTGACAGCGAAAGATACCAACCGACCGACAGAGGAGATTGACCGACATCGCATCCAAACTTCACCAAAAAAACGCACACGGACGGTACGGGAAGAACACGGACATGCTCCGTGTCACATACGTGCAGGCACGGACCCTTTGACTTTAGCGGGTCCGTGCCTGAGTGATGTCGGAGAAAAACGGACATGTTGAGCAAGTTGAAAAACGTATACACGTACAAACGACACGGACGCACGTTCCATGTGGTTTTACGTGTGTGTGCCTGTTACCATAGGGTAACATTGGTGTACGTGTCTCTGTGCCGCCGTTACATGCAAAAACGTAACAAACACGTACCAGCGGCACAGATGTGTGTCGGAGGCCTAATGCGGATTTCACATGTCCTGTAATCATCTGTTAGAACGGATCCTGCTGTGATCCATTAGCAAAATGATTTCTGCCTGATCCGTTATTTTGACATTGGATTCTATGGAGAACGGATTGCTATTTATTTTCCATTTCAAACAGATCCTATAAGAAAAAACAGATACACGATGGCACTAAGTGACATTTTTTAGTACTCTGGTTGTTATAGGCCAATATACACCTTGACCAATCATTGGTTTATATACTTTCAAATTTCTTTGTTCCTTTTGATTGACGTAAAACCTCCAACTTCTGCTGTGGTTATGATTCTGCTGCTGGTTGGTGTTGGCTCCTTAAGAGGACCTGTTGCCAAAATAGCATTCCCTGCATGGTTAGGCTACTTTCACACATCCGGCTTGAGCTCTGCGGCTCAATCCGGCTGTGCAAGCTATGCAACGGATGCGGTGAAAACACCGCATCCTTTGCATAAGTTTTTCCTTTGCGGCCAGTCCGGTTTTTGCCGCTTGCGGCATGCTACTGAGCATGCGCAGTGGCAAAAACCGCATGCGGCGGCCGGATGCGGTTATTGCCGCATCGCGCCGCATCCGGCCGCCATAGGCATGCATTGAAAAATGTGCCGCATCGGCCGAATGCGGCGCGATGCGGTTTTTTTGCCGCACGAAAAAAACGTGCCAGGCAACGTTCCATCCGGCCGCCGCATCGGCTAAATCTGCCGCATGCGGCAAAAACCGGACGGAACGCAAGGCCATGCGGCACAATGCGGCACTAATTAAAGTCTATGCAGGAAAATCGCAACCGGCAGCAAAAAAAAAACGGTTGCGATTTTCCTGCAAAGAGCCGGATTGTGCCGCATTGCAAAAACCGGAGGTGTGAAAGCAGCCTTACAGAGATATGTGCCTTTTTATTTGGTGCTCATTTTTATGGTCTTATCCAAGGGTGCATTGCTCATGTGGTGCCCCTAAGGCTTCAGTCGCCTTGCCACAGGGTACTACACCTCACCAGAAGTGCGGTATTTATCTCGGGTAAGGAGGTCTTTGCCAGTAAACCACCACAATCCACCAACACACATAGCTAGTTGCCCTATCACCGGGACTGTGTTAGGGTAGGGTCATTTAGGATGGTCATCACAATGTCTGGGGCCTCCCACTCACTAGCTCAGGAACCTGGGGGGAGGAGCGACTGATTGGGGGAGAAAGGCGACACACACACACGCTGACAGAACTGAAGCCACCGGGAAACAAGTGAGACGGAGGAGTACACAGTCGCTGAGGGGAGAGCTGCACCATAGCTCCCTTGGGACCGAGCGCACACAGAACAGGGTGCGGAGCCCTGGCCTGGTGGGCACTTCAAGTCCCGCCAGAAGAATCCGCTGGGCAGAGGATTTCAAGTCTTCTCGCCCACACACAGATCCTGGGGCAAAGCAGCATATAGAGCCATGAGTCGTAACCAACGGGCAGCACCAGCAACAGACTCGCACTGCCTGCTATACGGGACGGAAAAAGAACCATTCCCAGGACTCGGGTCACAGCATAGCTTCAAGCCGCAGGGACTCACACAACACTGGACAGGGAGGAAGGGCTCACTGAAAGAAACATTGGTTCTGGCCTCCGAATTATCCGGGATTGGCTGGGGCCTATCACAGCAGAGTTCGGTAGTCCAAAGGCGGTGACATCTCAGTGAGTAAAGAACTTAAACTGCAACTGCTGTGTCATCTAATCCTTCCCGTGCGCCGCCCTCCCTTGATTAGAGGGGATTACTACTCCCTACAGCCTCCCTGGGGCCTGAGCTCTGCCTTTGGAGAGCTGTAGCATCCTAGCTGCGTTATCATCTATCCCAGAGAAGACCTTCCACAGCAGCGGCTCCGATATTAGCCGCATACCACAGGTGGCGTCACGAATTACCATCATCATCTTCCACGTTTTTATTGACTCCGCTGGGGTAACGGAACCAGGCCTGGTCACCGCGGCATTCCAGAAGCTGAACCGCAGCCCGGTAACGGGTAGCCCCAGACCCCTTGGGCGCATCACTCACAGTTCTTTGCGTGTGCCTCTATGCTGCTGTGCATAATTACCATGTAAGTCACACTGCTTGGTAAAGACCATATAAATTATTAGTAAATAAAAAGGCTCCCAGCTTTGGAACCGAATGGTAGATTTAAAAAAAACCTCACAAAAAACAAAACCTCTATACCAAAGGGAGCAGTGGGAATAAAACAAAAGCAAAAACTACCTATTTTCATCTGGTGACATGTTCTCTTTAAGTCCACTTTCATTCTGCGTTCCTCTCCCCGTTCAGTGGTCCCGTTGGGGCTTCCGTCCGAACCCCCCGCAAAACGGGATTCGGACATATGCACTGATGGGACCACTGAGTATAATGGTGCAGGTAGAGTCACCGTGTGCTCTGTCCTGCACCATTTTTGGGAGTATATGCAGTCTAGTGTCCGCCACCAATAGGGGGGTTCAGCTAGAAGCCTCGACAGGATCACTGAACAGATCACTGTCTAAGGCCTTTATATACAGATTAGACTAAATTTATCTGAACCCGGCAATATTGATCGACCTACAGCCTCGTGTATTTAGGCCTCATGACTGCCCTTTGACTGATAATATGTACTTCCATACTGATGAGGGACAATCATCCCGGAACACCGTGTCTGCAAATTGAGGTTCTGATCTGGCATAAATCCTAGGTCATATGAAAAGGCTTGTTAGGTGGCACTAGAGTTCATCTCCTTCCTCCCTGAAGAGACAATTTGATAATATCAGGGAAGACAAGAGTTGTCTGAATTTTACCACACAACCCTTTTGCTATTTCTTCCTACAGACCCATGTGTATGGGGGACTCGGGAGAGGTGGCTGACAACTATTTATTTTTTTGGGGGCTTTATTTCAGGTTTTTCCATTACAATGCTGGTTCTTAAAACACATCACTGCTGATCTGGCCTCCAGTCCTGGTGGAAATCCTAGTGCACTCACCCTGTCAGATTATGTTCAGCGTCCCACCCTATGTCACCTACCGGCTTTTGCTTGGTGGGAGGCGGGATTTTTCTCCCATACATGGAATTTCCCACTATACTAATGAAACTCAAAGATCACCTTTACAAACGAGGAAAATCCACAAATATATCCTGTCTTTGTTGCAACATGGCGGTTACACAATCCTTAGAAGACAGACTTCAATCCTTGGTTTACAGTAAGGGAAAGAGTCAGGCATCCAGACATTGCCACATACTTGACTGTGGCCCAAATAAAGATAGAAAAATCCAACAGGAATGTAATTTGTGTGGCATTAGGAAAGACTGGGCATTTGCTTTTTCTCATTTATGTCGCTTTTATGTTTCTCCTCCGGCTACTGTGGAAAATTAGCTTCTCTGTTTGATCTGTACAGTAGAGCAGGATATGAAGACGGTGCCTATCAAATGCCAAGTATTTAGGGCTAGACATCATAACAGATCTTTGTACATACTTATTGTTAGGGGCATACATAGAAATCATAGGGCCTCATATTACAAGTCCTAATTGCCCCCCCCCAAGAATAATATTCTTTGGCGGGGTCACAAATGAGCATATCTCACTACTTTGCAGCTCTTACAAAGTAATCGTTCTTGTATTGAAGCCCAGACGTATTAAGATGCCCCTTTCAGGACCACCATAAAGTATGATGCTAACAAAAAAGTGCCCCCAAGCACAGCATAATAACCCCACAGTGTATTCTACCACAATTTCATCCACACATGCAATATGATGATTCTACAGAACCCCACTGTCTGCAAATAATAGAGACTTCAACATAGTATGAAACCTCCACAGTGACCCCAACACAGCCCTCCACACAATATGATGATCCACCATACAATCCTTTATATATTATAATGGCCTTTCATACAGTTCAGTGGCCCCTATGTAACGCCCTGGACTAGTCAGGTCGTCCCAGGTAGTTCCATGTGACTCGACCACCCCAGGGCTATGGGACACCCGATGCCGGGCCGGGCTAGTCTGGGGTACGTCAGTGGTGGCTGGGCCCGACTCCGTACCCTGGTGGGGTCAATTAATATGGCTTCAGTGGGGGTGATTAAAGTTTATATTCGTGACGCCACCTGTGGTTTGCGGCTATTAAGCCGCCGCTGCTGTATGGGACCTCCGGGGCTGATGGAATGGCAGCTTGGATGGTCCTGCTCCCCACAGGTGGAGCGGTGCCCCGGGGCAACAGTTGGTGCTTGTAAGTTACTATGGTGATGTTGGTGTGAATGATACGGTGCAGGGCCGACAGGCAATGAAAGAAACAGTCACAAACAGTAGTCTCTTTACCTTCTCCTCTTTTACTTTGAGAACAATCCAGTCCTGGGAGACCGTTACAGGTGGTCGAGGGCTCCGGCCGGCCTGGAAGTAACTGAGGTATCTTTTTGGCCAGATGAGTATGAGGCCTACTCCTGTTCTTTCTTTGCTGTTATAGGACCCTGCACTCTGGATTAGCAATGGCCCTCTTGCTGCTGGGGCCGATGATACGTCCCTCTCCCTGTGTGGTAGGCTGCGCAGGCCCTCTCTGGTGCTTCTCTGCTGGAGTCCACACCGGGCCCTGGTGATGCAGCTGTACCTTCAGGTTGTTTATGGGCCAGGTGCTTGCAGCTCTCCTGCCCTTCGGATTCAGCTACCAGGGAATATTTTAGGCCCTGGTGGCCACAGACTCCGATGTCCAAGTCTACTTCTTTGCCTCTCTGCAGCTCTGGCCTCCCTGGACTGAGCTAACCAGCTCCAGCCCCAGTTCACCAGACTGCACACTCTGCGTCTGCTCTCTCTGCTCTCTCCTCACAGACTGAACACTAACTCCTCCCTCAGGTCAGACTTGAGGAATGCTCCCTGGAACTCCAGGTTCAGAGCTCCCACTGCTGGCCTGAGGGAGAAACTGCGTTGGATGTTGAACTTACTGGCCAATGATTCCCCCAATTACCGCCAGGCTCAGCATTAACCCTTTGGAGGGGCAATGCTGTTGTGGCGACCAGGTCCTGGGGCGCCACACTCCCCCTTAGTTAAACTCAGTACTCCCGGACTGAAGAAACAAAAACAAGACATAACATGTTAGAACATTTCATCCCATTATGGGAGGCACATTTTCTTAAACGTTACAACTTAAACAATACTATAAGAGTCCAGTGTGGCTCCCTGCCGGGTGTCTATTACACAGCTCCATGGGGGACCTGCCGCGATAAAACCCCCAACGTAGGCTCTGGGCGTGCGTCAGAGCATTGATGACCCCACTCTATGCACGCCGGACGGGTTTTTCTTCAGGGGTGAAGAGCACAGTAGGTGCAACCTATAAACAATTGAAGTTTTGGCCCCTCATAGTCCAGTGACCCAGTTGTCCATATACTTAATCATTTAAATAAAACGCATTTTATACACAACATTACAGACATTTAAATACCTATATACATTCTAATAGGTACTTTTTCTTTTTACTCTCTATACCTTGGAGGGGGCTGTCCCCGAGTGCTGCGTTGGGACCTGCGTAGCTCTGGTGTTTGTCCCTGACTACTTGGTGTATGCACTACCTCAATGCCACTGGTAGGCCTAACCCTGAGAGGTATGCGTGATGGTTGCCTACGTGGTCTGAGATTCACCAAGGGTATGACAGGTTCACCACTAGCAGGGGGTTGATTCTCCTGTTCCACTGCTGGCGTGTCATCTTGTGTTGGGACGGACAGTTCTTTAGGTGGATCTGGAACCTCTTCTGTTTCTGGCTCGACCAATTGCGGGAACGTCAAGACTGGTACCACTATAGCATTATTTATTCGGGTCCAAGTTTTGGGGAATTTTCCAAATATTGTCTGGATCATCTCTTCCTCTTTTTCTTGAATTTGGGGACTTTCTTGTACTTCCTCTACTTCCTTTTGGATTTTGCACCGTTCAGGGCACGCTTTCAGGCGGTCTCTAGAAACTGCTTGATAGGTCTTGCCTTCAGGTTTGCTTATGAGACATACTTTACTATTGTCAAAGTTGGAGGGAATAATGGTGTAGGGTTCATTCTCCTACTGATCATCTAATTTATGCGCTCTCCGCTTTTTCTTGAGGACCTGTTCTCCAGGTGCTAAGGGAGTTGCTGGGGCTGTTTGATTGTAGTTCTTTTCTTGTCTCATTCTTGCTTGGGACAGGCTCTTTTCTACGCATTCCTGAACTTTGCGGTACTGCTGTTGTCGCTCTTTATCTCAATCCTCTATCTCTTGGACCGCTTCAGGTGACACAGTTCCCATCTCAAAGTCTACAGGTAACTTGCCAGGTCTCGCTCGCATCAGGTAAGCAGGGCTGCAGTTGGTCGAGTTTACTGGGATATTATTGTACAAGTCCACTAGATCTGGTAACTTCTCTGGCCATTGGTTTCTTTCTTCCAGAGGTAGAGTCTTGAGCATATCAATAACCATATGGTTAATTTTCTCGCACAATCTATTGGTTTGGGGGTGGTACGGTGTTGTTCTTATTTTCTTACAGCCGTACATTTTACAGAACTCTTGGAATACTTCTGCCTCGAATGCAGGGCCTTGATCAGTCAGTACCCTTTCAGGATAACCGTGAGGTCAACAGAAGTATGCCTGAAATGCTCAAGCTGCTGTTCTGGCTGTCTGGTCTTTCACAGGCACTACTGCCAGGAAATGAGAGTAATGGTCCACAATGGTGAGGGCGTACACATAGCCTGACCGGCTTGGTGTTAACTTCACGTGGTCCAGGGCCACCAACTCTAGGGGCTGCTTCGTGACAATTGGCTGTAGGGGAGACCTCTGGCTGGTATCATCCTTCCGCCTCAGGTTACACGGACGACAGTCTCGGCACCACTTCTCGACTGCCTTTCTCATGTGCACCCAGTAGAACCGATCGCGGAGTAGGGTCTCCAACTTTTTCCACCCAAAGTGTCCTGCTTTATCATGGTAAGCTGCTAGGACCATTGGAGCATCCCTCTGTGGGACCACTATCTGCCAGATGAGTTCATTCGTTCGCCAGTTGACATATTTCTTGCATAGCTTGCCTTGGTAGGTGAACAGTCGTCCCCTCTCCTTCCACAGCTGCTGGGCTTCTTGTGGAGCATCTGGACCGAGATGGGTCTCAGCTTGTGCTAGCTTTTCTTTGACCAATCGCACGGCCGGGTCACCGTTCTGTGTCTCTTCCCAATTATGGTGGAGTTATGGGTTGACCGAGACCTCGTGCTGGTTCGAGCGCTTCCCTCCTACAGCATGCTCACACTGGGAGACACCTTGGTGATGGAAAGCCGGTAACTCTATCTCTTCGAGTTCATCAAGGTCTTCTCCAGACTCGGGTAAGTGAGGCATTCTGGACAGCGCATCAGCATTGTTATTCTTCTTGCCAGCCCGGTACTTGATGGTAAAGTCAAAGTTAGACAGCCGGGCCATCCATCGCTGCTCCAACGCACCTAGCTTGGCTGTTGCCAGATGTGTCAACGGATTGTTGTCCGTGAAGATAGTGAACTTGGCCGACACCAGATAGTGCTTGAAGCATTCAGTCACTGCCCAAACAATAGCGAGGAACTCCAGCTTGAAGGAACTGTAGTTTTCTGGATTCCTTTCTGTGGGACGAAGCTTCCTACTGGCGTAAGCTATCACCTTCTCTCTGCCTCCCTGCACCTGGGACAGAACTTCTCCCAGTCCCACGTTGCTGGCATCTGTGTACAGTACAAACGGCTGGCTGTAGTCAGGGTAGGCCAGAATTTCTTCTCCCGTGAGAGCCCCTTTCAGCCGGACAAAAGATGTTTCTATTTGGCTGTTCCATTCAAATAGAGGGCTTTGCTTCTTAGCCTTCTTTGGCTGGCCCACCAGGAGATCTTGAAGAGGCGCTGCTATCTTTGTGAAACCATCAATGAACCTTCGGTAGTAGCCCACCAGCCCAAGGAACTGCCGCACCTCCTTTACCGTGGTGGGTCTTGGCCAGTCCTTGATTACTGTGACTTTCTCCGGATCCGGTGCCACACCTTCTGCGCTGACCACATGACCCAGGTACTGTACCTTTGGCTTCAAGAGGTGACATTTGGACGGCTTTATCTTCAGGCCATATTTCGACAAGGACTCAAACACTTCTGCTAAGTGCCTCAGGTGGTCTTCGTAGGTCTTGGAGTAGACTATGACGTCATCCAGGTACAATAGCACGGTTTCAAAGTTGTGATGGCCCAAGCAGCACTCCATCAATCTCTGAAATGTCCCTGGGGCGTTGCAGAGCCCGAACGGCATACAATTGAACTCGCAGAGACCCATTGGTGTCGTGAATGCAGTCTTCTCCTTGTCCGCCTCTGCCACGGGAACCTGCCAATACCCACTGGTGAGATCCAGGGTGGAAAAATAATTAGCTGACTTTAAGGCTGTTAGTGACTCCTCTATTCTGGGCAGTGGATAAGCATCTTTATGTGTAATGCGGTTAATTTGTCTGTAATCTACGCACATTCTCATTGTACCATCTTTTTTCTTTACGAGCACTAGTGGAGCTGCCCAGGGGCTACAACTGTCTCTGATAACCCCAGCCTCCTTCATTTCCCGTAACATTTCTTTGGCGCGCTGATACTGTGCTGGGGGTACAGGGCGGTATCTCTCTTTAATGGGATAATGGTCAACAGTGGGGATTTGATGTTTAACCCCTTTTACCTGCCCAAAATCTAGGGGGTGTTTGCTGAACACCCGCTCGTATTCCTGTACCACCCGGTAAACCCCATGCTTTTGGTGTGAGGGGGTGGAGTCGGTGCCCACATGTAATTTTTGGCACCAGTCCTCCAGCTGTCCCTTGGAGCCATTGTCTTCCGCCTGGTCGGACGGGATCAAGGGTTCCACTGGTTTGATGGTATTGTTACTGACAGTGTACAGTTTTGCTACAGTGACGTACCGGGGCAATTTGGCTTCCTCCTCCCCACAATTCAGGACGCGGACGGGCACTCTTCCCTTGCGGACGTCTGCTACCCCTCTGGCTATCAGGACTCCAGGCCTACTGTCTGAATACACAGGTTCCACCAGGGCCTGGTAATCTTGACCCTTGAGGCCTATTGCTGCCCGACACCATATCAACATTTCACTTTTTGGGGGAATTGCAATGGGGAGAGGGTCACTTACCCTTACACTGCCAATTTCTCCTCCGGCCAGCTCTACCTGCTGCCTTCTCATCAGGGCTCTGATCTCCCTCTGTAGGGCACGCTGCTGCCCGGAGCTGGCAGTTTCAGACGCCTGTTGCAACAAAATTATCACTTCGGCAAGACAATTTTCCATCACATTTGTACCAATGGTTAGCAGTGGGTCAGATTCTTTGCGATCAATATCTACAATTATCATCCCCTGACATGGCAATTCTACCCGCCCCACTTTAATAGTTACCTCCTTATACCAATTTGAGGCAAGGGCTGACCAATACTGGCCACAATTGTTAAATCATCATCTGGGCCATGGTCAATGTCTGAATCAGCCCAATATTGTCACGCTCCCCGGGTCCTCTGCTCCGCTCCCCGGGTCCCCTGCTCCGTTCCCCGGGTCCTCTGCTCCGCTCCCCGGCTCACCTGCCACGCTACCCGCTCTCCAGCCTCCGGTGCCCGTACTTCCCAGGCCCCCTGGTCTCCGCTCCCGGCGCCCGACGGCTTCCCAGTCCCTGGCCGGCTCTCCTGCGTCCTCCTCTCAGCTTCCTGCCCTGGCTTCTGGCACCCGGGCCGCGCGCATGCGCATTAGGGCGCGCGCGCGGTCACTGACCCTTTCTTAAAGGGCCAATGTCAACTAACAGGAAATTATGCACACAGGTACAGGGTATATAGGGGGTTAATGTCCAAGGGAGCGGGGCCTGTTCTTCGTGTTTTCCCAAGCTAGGAGTCAGGTCTCCTTGTGTTCTGTGAGATACTTACCTCTCTGTCTTCTAGAGCCGATCCTGCATCGCCATCCGGTCCTGCTGTACCTCGAACCCCGAACGCTGCCCATCTGCCATCCTGACAGTCCGTACCATCTCGGATCCCTGCGGTGACCCGTCATCTCGCTCCAACGGTTCCGGACCCCGCCTGACACCATCACGGCTTCCGAACATGAGCTCCGTCACCCGGACCACCATCAGTGACCTCGTGGTCCCAGGGACTTCTCCATTTTCTCCCAGTGCACGGACTGTCCTGCTACCTAAAGTGCTCCGGCTACCGGACTCCTTTCCCTCATCCGGGAGTTCGGCCCAGTGGATCCACCTCCAGGGTCTACCCGTCCATCTGGCCCTAACAGTAAGAACAGGCCATGGATCCCGCCGAAGCACTAGCGGCCTTGCATGAGGAACTCCAACGCCAGCGTGAAGTCCAGACCCGCATGCTGAACTTTATGACTTCCGTGGACGCCCGCTTGAACACGCTACAAGCCTCGGTCACATCTGCAGCGCCCCGGGCCTCCACTAGTCAAGCCACGACCCCCGCTCCCGTGGCTGTCTCCTCGGATGCTTCCAGACTGCGTTTGGCCTCACCACCCCGGTACGCCGGAGATCCCAAGACCTGCAGGGGGTTTATAAACCAATGCTCCCTCCATTTCACGCAGCTGCCACATCTGTTTGCCTCCGACCAAGCCAAGGTCGCCTTCATCATGTCTCACCTAGAGGGCGAGGCACTGGCATGGATGAACCCCTTGTGGGAGAAGGAGGAACCTATGACCAAGAACCTCCAGGAGTTCCTGCAGGCCTTTCGCAGCACCTTTGACGAACCCGGCCGCGCCTCCGCGTCTGCGTCATCTCTTCTCCGGTTACGTCAGGGAACACTGACGGTGGGTCAATACGCCATCCGTTTCCGCACCTTGGCTTCAGAACTCGGGTGGAATAACGAGGCCCTAACCGATGCCTTCTGGGAAGGACTATCGGGTCGAATCAAAGATGAGCTGGCTGGACGTGACGTACCGTCCACCCTGGACGCCCTGATTACCCTAGCGACTCGAGTGGACATACGCTTTCAGGAGCGGTCCAAAGAGGTATCCCGTGAGAGACGTCCGGTACGGCATTCCTCTCCTCCACAGAAGCCCGCCGTACTCCAGTCAACGGCCTCTGGTGTCTCCGTCCATGAGCCCATGCAGATCGACCGTGTGCGACAGTCTGAACAACGTCGAGCAGAGCGGCTCGCCAAGGGTCTCTGCTTTTACTGCGGAGAGGGCACACACCTGCTACGCGCCTGTCCAGAGAGGCCGGGAAACTCCAAAGCCTAGGGTTGGTAGGAGAGGCCACCCTAGGTGCTGGGACTCTCTCAGACCCAGTTACATGGACTGTGCAAGTGACAACGGGAGAGACGCGGTTTACGGCTGAGGCGTACCTCGATTCTGGGGCAGCAGGCAATTTCATCCAGCAGGCCACGGTGGACAAGTACCAGGTGCCTGTTACTCCACTCGCCAAACCTCTTGTGATTGCCTCTGTGGATGGGAGACCCCTCTCTGACACCATCTCCTGGATCACCAAGCCGCTTGAACTGCGTATCGGT
The DNA here is from genome assembly GCF_048569485.1 of Anomaloglossus baeobatrachus. NCBI lineage: Eukaryota > Metazoa > Chordata > Amphibia > Anura > Aromobatidae > Anomaloglossus > Anomaloglossus baeobatrachus. Next base: position 616,157,668 of record NC_134356.1, on the reverse strand, counting down.
GCTCTGCACACCGAGAACATCGCTCTCTACGTCCTCCCACATATGTCACATCAAATCCTGCTGGGCCTTCCCTGGTTGCGGACACACGAGCCTTCAGTCAGCTGGGGCACTGGCGATATCACTCGATGGGGGTCTTCTTGCCATGAGAGGTGTCTGAAGACCATACAACCTATCCGGCGACCTCCGGTTCCCGAGTCCCTACCGGGACTGCCCTCAGCCTATTGGTCCTTCGTGGACGTCTTTGATAAGAAGGAGTCCGAAGTACTTCCGCCACATCGTCCTTACGATTGTGCCATTGACCTGCTCCCGGGAACTACACCACCTCGAGGACGGATATATCCACTGTCTCCAGCCGAAACAAGGGCCATGTCTACGTACATCACAGAGAGCCTGGCTAAGGGATTCATCCGGAGATCCTCCTCTCCTGCTGGAGCAGGCTTCTTCTTCGTAAAGAAGAAAGAGGGTGACCTACGCCCATGTATAGACTACCGGGGATTGAACCTAATCACCGTAAAAAACAAGTACCCCCTGCCGCTCATCCCCGAATTGTTTGATCGGCTCAGAGGAGCTCGTGTGTTCACCAAGTTGGATCTTCGGGGTGCCTACAACCTGGTCCGTATCCGCTCAGGGGATGAATGGAAGACCGCGTTCAACACTCGCGATGGGCACTATGAATACTGCGTGATGCCCTTCGGCCTGTGTAACGCACCAGCAGTCTTCCAAGAATTAGTGAACGATGTGTTTCGGGACCTTCTCTACGTCTGTGTGGTGGTATATCTGGATGACATCCTTGTCTTCTCTCCGGACCTCCAGACCCACCGAGAGAACGTGCAACTGGTTCTACAAAGACTGAGAGAGAATCGTCTGTACGCCAAGTACGAGAAGTGCGTCTTCGAACAGTCTTCTCTCCCCTTCCTGGGGTACCTCATCACCGATACCGGACTGCAGATGGATCCAAAGAAGGTCTCCTCCGTTCTCAACTGGCCTCCTCCTTCTGGACTGAAGGCAATCCAACGCTTTTTGGGATTCGCCAACTATTACCGCCAGTTCATTCCTCACTTCTCGGCTCTGACTGCTCCTCTCTCCGCCTTGACCAAGAAGGGGGCTAATCCAAAGGACTGGTCACCTGCGGCCGACGCCGCGTTTGGCTCTCTAAAGCGAGCCTTTGCCTCCTCTCCTGTACTCCACCGTCCAGAGTTAAACCGCCAGTTCACCTTGGAGGTGGATGCCTCCTCCTCGGGAGCCGGAGCAGTGCTCATGCAGAAGTCCTCCTCCGGGAAGATGGTGACGTGCGGTTTCTTCTCCAAGAGCTTCTCCGCGCCTGAACGCAATTACACCATCGGTGACCGAGAGCTATTGGCGGTCAAACTGGCTCTGGAGGAATGGCGCTATCTTCTGGAAGGAGCAGTGTACCCCGTCATTATTTACACGGACCACAAAAACCTGGAATATCTGCGGACTGCTCAGCGACTGAACCCACGGCAAGCCAGGTGGTCCTTGTTCTTTGCCCGGTTCGACTTCCAGCTTCATTTCCGACCCGCGAACAAGAATGTACGCGCTGATGCCTTGTCTAGGTCTTTCGTGCCCGTGGAACAGGAGGAAGAGACATCTCAACCCATCATCTGTCCAAGTAAGATTATTCCGGTGGCTCCTGTCACCCTGGCCCAGATACCGCCCGGGAAGACCTATGTCTCTGAGACTGACAGGCAAAAAGTGTTACACTGGGGCCATGCCTCGAAAACAGCCAGTCATGCAGGTCAGAAGAAAACATGGAGTGCTATTGTACGTCATTACTGGTGGCCATCCCTTCGCACGGACGTCGCCTCTTTTGTCTCTGCCTGCTCCTCCTGTGCCAGGAACAAGACACCCAAACACCTGCCATACGGCCGTCTTCTGCCTCTGCCCATACCCTCAGTTCCCTGGCAACACATAGCGATGGACTTTATTACTGACTTGCCATTGTCCTCCGGACACACAGTCATATGGGTCGTGGTGGATCGGTTCTCTAAAATGGCCCATTTCGTTCCTATGGCTGGACTGCCCTCTGCCCAGGAACTCGCGGACGCCTATATACATCACATCTTCCGCTTGCATGGCTTTCCATCACACATAGTGTCCGACAGAGGAACTCAGTTCACCTCCCGCTTCTGGAGGGCTCTCTGTAAACATCTGGGAGTGACTCTGGACTTTTCTTCGGCCTACCATCCTCAGTCGAACGGTCAAGTGGAACGGGTCAATCAGATATTGACCTCTTTCTTACGTTACTACGTGAACGCCCATCATGACGATTGGTCCACGCTTCTTCCTTGGGCTGAATTCTCCCATAATCACCACGTCAGTGAGTCCTCCTCCAGTTCTCCCTTCCATGTCGTCTACGGACTTCAGCCGTCTGTCCCATTGCCTGTATCCTCTTCCTCGGACATCCCTGCTGCTGATGCAGTACTCCGTGACTTTACAACCATTTGGGACTCAGTTAAGGCGTCCCTTGCACGTGCAACCCTGCGGATGAAGAGACACGCGGACAAGAGACGCCTGGATCCTCCGTGTTTCTCTCCGGGAGATCTCGTCTGGCTTGCTTCCAAGTACATCCGACTGAAGATACCCTCCTACAATCTGGGACCTCGCTACATCGGACCGTTTAAAGTCCTCGGCAAGATCAATGAGGTCTCCTACAAACTGCAGCTCCCGGCCACGATGAGAATACCCAACTCCTTCCACGTCTCTCTGCTCAAGCCGGTTGTCCTTGGTCCCTTCTCCGCTGCCGCCAGTCCGGCTCCTCCTCCTATTGCTGAGGACGACATCTATGCGGTAAGAGATATCGTGGCCATGAAGACCGTACGTGGTCGACAGTTCTTCCTGGTGGACTGGGAAGGGTATGGTCCTGAGGATAGGTCCTGGGAGCCCAGGGAGAACGTGGGCACTCTTCTGATCCGTGCCTTCCTGTCCCGGTTGCGGGGAGGGGGGCGTGGGGGGGGGTACTGTCACGCTCCCCGGGTCCTCTGCTCCGCTCCCCGGGTCCCCTGCTCCGTTCCCCGGGTCCTCTGCTCCGCTCCCCGGCTCACCTGCCACGCTCCCCGCTCTCCAGTCTCCGGTGCCCGTACTTCCCAGGCCCCCTGGTCTCCGCTCCCGGCGCCCGACGGCTTCCCAGTCCCTGGCCGGCTCTCCTGCGTCCTCCTCTCAGCTTCCTGCCCTGGCTTCTGGCACCCGGGCCGCGCGCATGCGCATTAGGGCGCGCGCGCGCGGTCACTGACCCTTTCTTAAAGGGCCAGTGTCAACTAACAGGAAATGATGCACACAGGTACAGGGTATATAGGGGGTTAATGTCCAAGGGAGCGGGGCCTGTTCTTCGTGTTTTCCCAAGCTAGGAGTCAGGTTTCCTTGTGTTCTGTGAGATACTTACCTCTCTGTCTTCTAGAGCCGATCCTGCATCGCCATCTGGTCCTGCTGTACCTCGAACCCCGAACGCTGCCCATCTGCCATCCTGACAGTCCGTACCATCTCGGATCCCTGCGGTGACCCGTCATCTCGCTCCAACGGTTCCGGACCCCGCCCGACACCATCACGGCTTCCGAACCTGAGCTCCGTCACCCGGACCACCATCAGTGACCTCGTGGTCCCAGGGACTTCTCCATTTTCTCCCAGTGCACGGACTGTCCTGCTACCTAAAGTGCTCCGGCTACCGGACTCCTTTCCCTCATCCGGGAGTTCGGCCCAGTGGATCCACCTCCAGGGTCTACCCGTCCATCTGGCCCTAACAAATATCTTTTGTACAGTTTATAAGGGATGGTTGTTACCTGGGACCCCGTATCCAGGAGGGCATTCAAAGGGATCCCATCCAGCACAATAGGAAGGACCGGTCGTCCTCCCACATACTTGCTGCGGCTGGGGGTTGAGCCGGGTTTCCTTACACCTGGGGGTTGGCTCCTGGCCCCAGGTTCGGCCCATTTAAAGGACAGTGTCTTGCAATGTGGCCCGCCTGGCTGCAGCAGCGGCAGATCGGTTGTCCAGTTGAATCATACCGGTCTGTGTCTTTTCCTCGGGTCGGCGGAATCCTCTTTTGCTGCATCCACGGGGCGTCATCTGGACTGGAGGCCAACTCGATTCTTGCAGGTGATGGGGTCACTTGTAGAGACTGCACTGTTTTTGCGAGGGCAGCCACTGTCTTGGTCAGCTCCTGGACCTGCTGTCTGAGCTCTGCAGTGGGATCCTTATCCAGGGCCTGTGCCTCAGCCCCTGCAGTGGCTCGTGTTGCAGGCATTCCCCCTGGGTATGTGATAGCAAGAGGCCGGAGGGGTACTGTGTCATTTTGGGTAGAGTCTCTCAGTACCCGGATGGCCTGATCCTTAAACTTTGCAAAGTCCAGAGCAGGGTTCTGCAGGACCATGATACGCAGCTGTGTCCTGTGGGCGTCTGACAGGAGCCCTTCTATAAACTGCTCAGTTAGGAGTTTGTCTTCTTCACGTACACTCTCTGGGTCCACCTGTTTAATTGCTCTCAGGGCCTCCTGCAAGTTTAAGGCATAGTCCCTTATGCTGTCTGTGGCCCGTTGTTTGCACCCAAAGAATCTCATCTTTATTTCTGCTGCGGTGCGGGTGTCAAAAGTACTCTTTAACTTAGCCAGTATCTGGGTTGCTGTCCCTTTATCTGTGTCAGGCCAGGACTTCACTTCACGCTGGGCCGCCGGCTAGCTGCCCCATTAATATGCCCACCTTCTGGCTCTCAGTCAGCAGATACACCCGGAACAAGCTGTGCAGCCTTTCTCTGAAGTCGCTCAGGGTATGTGACTCCCCGAAGTACTGCGGCAGCCATTCCGCTCCCGGTATGTACGGCATTGTGATCGGCATTACCGGCGCTACAGCGGGGGCTGGGGTGACGGCGACTGGGATTACTTGGGCCGGTGCTGCGGCGTCTCAGGCTATGGCAGCCACCTGCTCTCCCTCTGTGTCGGACATCTTCCTCCCCCTTAGTGGACCTTACCAGGCTCCGTTCACTTTTCAAAATCTATGCAGAGTCGCGCGGGGTTAACGACCCTCCGCTCTGATGGCGCGCTTCCTTCGCGCTCTTTTTCGGGCACGCCCCCCTTCTTCCTGCGCTCAGCAGTGCTAATGGCGGCGGCAATTTTCAGTAAAACACAGTCTTTTCAAAGGCGCACAGTACCCGGTGGGCGCCGGGCACATAATCCGGTTCGTGATGCCAAAGTTGACTCGCCCACCCCAGGGCTATGGGACACCCGATGCCGGGCCGGACTAGTCCGGGGTACGTCAGTGGTGGCTGGGCCCGACTCCGTACCCTGGTGGGGTCAATTAATATGGCTTCATTGGGGGTGATTAAAGTTTATATTCGTGACGCCACCTGTGGTTTGCGGCTATTAAGCCGCCGCTGCTGTATGGGACCTCTGGGGCTGATGGAATGGCAGCTTGGATGGTCCTGCTCCCCACAGGTGGAGCGGTGCCCTGGGGCAACAGTTGGTGCTTGTAAGTGTCTATGGTGATGTTGGTGTGAATGATACGGTGCAGGGCCGACAGGCAATGAAAGAAACAGTCACAAACAGTAGTCTCTTTACCTTCTCCTCTTTTACTTTGAGAACAATCCAGTCCTGGGAGACCGTTACAGGTGGTCGAGGGCTCCGGCCGGCCTGGAAGTAACTGAGGTATCTTTTTGGCCAGATGAGTATGAGGCCTACTCCTGTTCTTTCTTTGCTGTTATAGGACCCTGCACTCTGGATTAGCAATGGCCCTCTTGCTGCTGGGGCCGATGATACGTCCCTCTCCCTGTGTGGTAGGCTGCGCAGTCCCTCTCTGGTGCTTCTCTGCTGGAGTCCACACCAGGCCCTGGTGATGCAGCTGTACCTTCAGGTTGTTTATGGGCCAGGTGCTTATAGCTCTCCTGCCCTTCGGATTCAGCTACCAGGGAATATTTTAGGCCCTGGTGGCCACAGACTCCGATGTCCAAGTCTACTTCTTTGCCTCTCTGCAGCTCTGGCCTCCCTGGACTGAGCTAACCAGCTCCAGCCCCAGTTCACCAGACTGCACACTCTGCGTCTGCTCTCTCTGCTCTCTCCTCACAGACTGAACACTAACTCCTCCCTCAGGTCAGACTTGAGGAATGCTCCCTGGAACTCCAGGTTCAGAGCTCCCCCTGCTGGCCTGAGGGAGAAACTGCGTTGGATGTTGAACTTACTGGCCAATGATTCCCCCAATTACCTCCAGGCTCAGCATTAACCCTTTGGAGGGGCAATGCTGTTGTGGCGACCAGGTCCTGGGGCGCCACACATGCACACACACCCCCTCCCCTTAGAAAGGTGACAGCAGCCAACCTACAAACGCTTGTCACCACCCTCCAGGTTTGATGTCCACACCAGGGGGGCGGAGCCAGGTGGTTGGCTCCACCCACCGAGGAGTTCACAGGCCTGGAGGCGGGAAAAACAATGAGTAGAAAGAGTAGTTTTGACAGTGGAGGAGAGAAGTCAAGTTCAGGCGCAGACCTGTGAGCGGGACTGCCATAGTCTACCAGGTGTCTGGGTTGGAGCCCAGTCACCTCTGGCAAGGAGGCAGATGGTGCTGGCCGCCTGCAGGAGCTGGGAGTACAGCCGGTGGAATCGTAGGGACCGGGGTCTGGCGGTGGCCTGCCGGTACCGAACCGGGGAGCCGTTTGGAAACCGGAGCACCAGGAGGGGTACTCGGACCCAGTACAAAGCCCCGAACCAACAGGGCTGAGTCGAATCAACTGATTGAGGACTGGACTTTAGGACCTTTCCCACACAAGACCTGACTGAAGACAGACCAGCACTCCCCTACCCACGGAGGGGTCAACACCAAGCTGCGCAACACCGTCCCCGGGAGACCTAGTCAACGGCAGCAGTGGTGTCCATCTATTCACCACAACCCATGGGTGGCGTCACGAACTTAAATCCCCTACAAACCACCGCGGCCCCGGCCGTGGAACTCTCCACCGAAGTCCCTGCGTGTAGCGCCAACCCCCTTGCAGAGCAACGTGACCCCCGGGTCCGTGGAAAGCTCGAGCCACCCACCGTACAAGCACGGATCCGAGCATCTCGGCAGCTGGCTGAGCCTGCGGGGCGGTACACCTACACAACCCTTCATACAGTATGATGGACTTCACACAAACCTCTACACTGTATAGCCTGCACACAATATAATGGGCCCCACTAGCCCTCCAAACAGTATAATCCCCTCCATGTAGCCCCCCAAACAGTATAATGGTTTACAAATAGCCCTCCAACAAGTATAATGGGCCCCACTAGCCCTCCAAACAGTATAATGGCCTCTATGTAGCCCCCCAAATAGTATAATGGCACATAAATAGCCCTGCAAAAAAGTATAATGGACCACACATAGCCCTTCAAACAGCATATTGACCCCCACATTGCCCTCCAAACAGTATAATGACCTCCAGAGAGCACTCCAAACAGTATATTGTCTCACAAATAGACTTGCAAAAAGTATAATGGCCCCTACGAAACCCCTCAAATAGTAAAATGGCCAAAACTGTATATGAAGTATGATGGACCCCAAACAAATCTCCACACTGTATAATTGACCGCTTACAGTATAATGGCCCCCACTAACCCTCCTAACTTTATGATAACCCCCTCATAGCTCTCCAAACAGTAAAATGGCCCCCACATAGCCCTCCAAATAGAATAATGGCCCCCATATAACCCTCCAAACAAAATAATGGCCTCTGCATTCTATAATGGTCTCCACATAGCACTCCAAACAGTAGGTTGGCCCCACATAGCTGTCCAAAAAGTATAATGTCCCTCAGATAGCCCTCTACATAGAAAAAATTGCCCCCAGAATGTACTCATTGATTTGGAAACAAAATACTATCCTTCTTCCCCCACTGTTCAAGTTTTCGCAACGTGTATTGTGAAACTCTACGCAACTGCACAGTGCACGTGATGTATTAGGCCACTGTGTGGCGCCCTGGACAAGCCAGGTCGTCACAGGTACTACACCAACACACCCCACACTCCGGTTAGGCACACCGAAGCCAAACATAAAATCCTTGTTGCCTTCCTCCAGGGGCTGATGTCCACACCAGGGGGTGGGCCAGGCGGTTGGTCCCACCCACCGAGGAGTTCACAGTCCTGGAGGCGGGAAAAGGAGGCAGTTGAGTTTGGATGTTGAGAAGTAAGGTGGTAGTAGAGGAGACTGACCGTGTCCGGGTGTGTGGCCCGGGCACAAACAGCAAGGTTGGCAGACGGTGGTGACCGTCTGCAGGAGAGGCTAATTGGAGCAAACCGTAAGGACCGTGGACGGGCGGTGGCCCGGTGGTACCGGATCGGAGAGCAAAGAGAAGCCAGCACCATTCGGCAGGGCCTACGGACCCCGACCAGGCTAGGAGTCGCCGTAAAACCGGTCAAATCCGTTAGCGAAGAGAACCTCCGAGGTTTCCCAGCAGCCAAGACCCGATTGAAGGCAACAGCTCAAACTGTAGAGGGAAACACAGTCACCACCAAGGCTACAGTTCCCAGGGCCAGAGCCTGCGGGCAAAAGGGGCTCCTTCAGCACCCATCCAAGCTGGGGAGCGGGTTACCGGTGGGAAGCCATTGGAACCGTACACAAAACACAGGTGCAGGGAAAGGCAGTCACCATCAACCTGCCGGGAGGAGAACAACTGCAGCCGTCTGTGGGACCCGTCCATCCAGCCATTTGTTTGACCAGAGACTCTGTGTGAATTACTGGCTGAGTGAGTAACACCGTGCCATGCGGCACAGCGCTGCCCCCGCGACCCTGCACCTCGCCAGGCCCCTTAACCTGCCTGCCATACCATCCCTATCCCATCACCGGGCCCCGGGACAACCAACCCCCCTACCCACGGAGGGGAGAACCAACATCCAAACTGCTCCCTGTCACCGCTCCCGGGATCCCTGTCCAGAGCAGCGGTGGTGTCACCAACCTCACCACAACCGTGGATGGCGTCACGGACAATATCCCTAAACCACAAACATTCCCCTTTTCACTCACGGGCGAGGAACGCCGCTCGAGTCCCCGGGATCCGGCCCACCGCTCGAGCCACCACCGAGCAGCAGCAGCAGCCAGACCCGAGCAGTGGGTGAGCGCAGCGTCCCCTCCTCCGCCCGTGACAACTTGGCGTCACGAACAGGATCTTACCGCTCTGCCGTCTGGTAGAGGTGCGCCTTGTGACCGCTGGAGGTGTCCGGCCGAAAATTTTCAGAAGCCGCCATTTTGGGCGCGAAAAGTCCCAGCTCGAGCGTCTCCTCAAGCAGTGGAGGCGCAAAAGCCGAAACCCCGCCCCTGTAGAGGAGGTACCGGAAAAAGACTAAGGGGGACGGATGGCGTCTGGCCGCATGTAGCCCGCGGCTATAAAAGCAGGGACGCCAGGACCCTGCGGCCATCTTTTCGTTGCTGGAAGAGGCCCCCGCAGCAATGTATCAGCCGTCCCGCAGCACCGTAGCCCCCGCGCCTGGAACCGCGGCGTGGGTGGAGGTCCGGACCGCCCAGCTCCAACAGCGGCTGCAGATACGGATGCATCTCCTCTTGGAGGAGTGGGAGACCGACATGGCGCAGGTGGTGGTGGCCATACGGAGACGCGAGGTGGAGGGTGTCTTGGAGGAGAGGGTAAGTGACCCACGCCCCTGTACCCCTAGTGGGTCGGTTATCGCGGCCGAGGGGCCCGGTCTACGCCTGCTCGCCCTGCTACTTCCCCCGCTACCTGTGTTGGCTGCTGCTGCCCCGCCACTAGGCCCGCTACCACCCCCACCTGTAGCGGTACCCCGCCTGTCCGCCCAAGCGGACCGATCTGCAGCCGAGGCCCGTGACCGTGCAGCACCGCTTCCTTGGAAGACGCCGAAGGCCGAGCTCGTTGTCGAAGCTGTACCGGAGGCACCGCTGATCGTGCCTAACCCCGCATCGGCCCCGGTAGCCCGTCTCGTGCAGAGGAGGCGGAGGTTCGGCGAGAGAGGATCCCTGTGCCCATTCCCCACACCTCGGCTGAGGTTGCGCCGGGTTGCTGCTGCAAGGCAGCACCCCAGGCCAAGTCACCGCGGGACCTTCCACCCAGATTGCCAGTGGTGGGCAGTGTCCAGGAGGTCTCGCGGGGCCCGACCCGTGCACAGGGGCTCGCAGCGGCCCCGTATTGGGACAGGGAACCGACACCACTGGGCCTGGAGATTGCGGAGAGGGAGAGAAGGAAGGCGGCGCTGGTGGCCCCCACGATCCGGGAAAAGGAAAGCCTTCGCCAAGCGACCTTCCGTGTCCGGGGCCCGCTCTATGAAGGGCAAGTGAGAAGATTTGACGTCCGTCGGGGCTATGGTTTTATATATGAGCCGGGCCTGGAGGCCGAAGTTTTTGTGGCTTGGCGGGACGTCAATGCTTATCTGCCGGAGGACCACCCGGGCCGCAACCTGATGCCGGGAGATTTGGTGCAGTACACCAGGCACTGCGGGGAGAGGGGTTGGTTCGCGCTGGATGCGAAGCTGAGGGGCAGTCAAGAGGCCCGGGTATCCGCCCAGCCCCCCCCCCCCCTGGCTGACACCGAGGAGTCAGAGTGATGGCAGCGGAGCTCTGCTGCAGTTGTCCCCGTTGGGACCACCAGTTACAAGTTTGAAAATGATAAGTAAAAATGATTAACCGAGAGTTTACCTGATTAACAACCGTGATTGGACCGGCCGTTGCCGGCAACTGTTGTCCCCGTGGGGACTGGCTTTATCCTTGCGTAAGGAACTTCTTACGGACAAGCCCGAGAACTTGCAGGGCAACCACAAACTGAGTGGCATGTAAATAAAAATGTTTGATGGCTTGTACCGTGACCGCCTCCGGAGAGGCTGATTTGGGAGGATGTGCCTGGAGGAAAGAGATGGCCCAGGCCCGCCACTACCGTAACCGGTGGCGATCCTCCGGGGGTTCAGGGGTCCCCCATGGACGTGGGTCCCCTGAAATAGACAGAACCCGCTCGGGCAACTTGGTGCTGGACTGGGGTCAAGGGGTGCTGCCCATTTGCTTAGGGGCAGCATCAGGGCCAGGTTGTTTGGGTGGGAGAGAGCGGAAGCCGTACCGTTATGAAAATGTTATGATGTTATATATGTGCTTTTACCGTTTTTTTTTATCTTTTTCCACTTTGTGAAAATAAAACCGATGGACGGGCAGCCCGCGGACAGTCTGCATTTTACTAAGGGGGAATGTGGCGCCCTGGACAAGCCAGGTCGTCACAGGTACTACACCAACACACCCCGGTTTGGCACACCGAAGCCAAACATAAAATCCTTGTTGCCTTCCTCCAGGGGCTGATGTCCACACCAGGGGGTGGGCCAGGCGGTTGGTCCCGCCCACCGAGGAGTTCACAGTCCTGGAGGTGGGAAAAGGAGGCAGTTGAGTTTGGAGGTTGAGAAGTAAGGTGGTAGTAGAGGAGACTGACCGTGTCCGGGTGTGTGGCCCAGGCACAAACAGCAAGGTTGGCAGATGGTGGTGACCGTCTGCAGGAGAGGCTAATTGGAGCAAACCGTAAGGACCGTGGACGGGCGGTGGCCCGGCGGTACCGGATCGGAGAGCAAAGAGAAGCCAGCACCATTCGGCAGGGCCTACGGACCCCGACCAGGCTAGGAGTCGCCGTAAAACCGGTCAAATCCGTTAGCGAAGGGAACCTCCAGGGTTTCCCAGCAGCCAAGACCCGATTGAAGGCAACAGCTCAAACCGTAGAGGGAAACACAGTCACCACCAAGGCTACAGTTCCCAGGGCCAGAGCCTGCGGGCAAAAGGGGCTCCTTCAGCACCCATCCAAGCTGGGGAGCGGGTTACCGGTGGGAAGCCATTGGAACCGTACAGAAAACACAGGTGCAGGGAAAGGCAGTCACCATCAACCTGCCGGGAGGAGAACAACCGCAGCTGTCTGTGGGACCCGTCCATCCAGCCGTTTGTTTGACCAGAGACTATGTGTGAATTAATGGCTGAGTGAGTACCACCGTGCCGTGCGGCACAGCGCTGCCCCCGCGACCCTGCACCTCGCCAGGCCCCGTAACCCGCCTGCCATACCATCCCTACCCCATCACCGGGCCCCGGAACAACCAACCCCCCTACCCACGGAGGGGAGAACCAACATCCAAGCTGCTCCCTGTCACCGCTCCCGGGATCCCCGTCCAGAGCAGCGGTGGTGTCACCAACCTCACCACAACCGTGGGTGGCGTCACGGACAATATCCCTAAACCACAAACATTCCCCTTTTTACTCACGGGCGAGGAACGCCGCTCGAGTCCCCGGGATCCGGCCCACCGCTCGAGCCACCACCGAGCAGCAGCAGCAGCCGGACCCGAGCAGTGGGTGAGCGCAGTGTCCCCTACTCCGCCCGCGACAACTGCACTGAAATGTCAGACACACATGGGGATGTTGAGAGATGGAGCTGAGGGCTCGTGATTTCACCACTGCTTTCAACTGTACCGATGTCCATGATGCCGAGAAAGTTGAAAGTACAATGCCCAGCGGAGGACCCCATAGCGGCCAGGTTGTCTGCTACCATTTGTAGTATGCTACCAAGTACTGTGGAAGATTAACTGCTTAGTGGAAGGCAATATGGGATCGATGTAGTCAGAGAGAAACAGAGAAACAAAGAAGTTCAGTTCAAATATGGCTTCTCCTGTTTTTTTTATTGTTAGTGTAACTGTTAAAAGCACTAAAATTAATACATCTAGTTATCAAATATTTTATAGTAGGACATATAAGTTCATAGTTCTGTTTATGTTGGAGGGCATAGGTTATTAATAAAGTTTATAAGGAATAAATATTAAGATGCCCATATTGAATATACTTGAGTACTGACATGGAAGGATATATATAAATCCTCTGGTAGCTTCTAGAAGATTATGTCACATGAACTATGTTCAACTAGAACACCCTATATGGACTGAGCAGTTGGTATATAACACACGATGGAGGGGGCCACGGGGCGCTCCTCCACATTGCCTGCTGTCAGACGACTCCAGTGCTGCAAGATGAACATACGCTGTCCGGCCTAAGAGATGACACCCCCTGCTTTGCCATTCAGGACCCAAAGAGAGATGGGTAAAGATTTCCCATTGATCCGTATGGACTAAATGAACTCTTTTTTCCGTAAGCTGACAAAGTATATTGTTTTTCCTTTCTGTAACTGAACCCTGGCAACCATTTTTAATTAGATAAAATACATTTATTTTTTACATTTTTGAAGTCCTTTCTTTCATGCGCTTTTACGTATTTGAAGAAAAATATATTTAAGAGTATATTTTTTAACATTTGGTGAACCACCCATTCGTGATTTTTTTTTTACATTTTTGTTGTTCCTTCACTTTGCATAAGGGGGTCGAAGTCAGTATCTCCTGCAAAGGATCAGGAATCGACAATTTATAAAAATCACGCAGAACCTAGGAAATACGTATAAGTCAAGTTGCATGAATGTTTTTTTTTTTGAATGAACTTTAAAGTCTTTACAAAGCCACAGAAGTTAACTTTTGACGTATTTTTGAGCAAGAAAGATAAAGTCAGTCCATAAGAAGTATTGGACGTGCTGAGCAAGGTGAATCAAGTCTTACAGGATCATCCATCAGATCATCTGATCAGTTCAGGTAAGAAAATGGATTTTATCTCTTCATATGTTAAGCAAAGTAAACTTCAGTTCACTTATTCAGATATTTCTATTGTGGAAGAGATTTGGTTACGCTTTTATGGGGAGTGTGAACTTGAGAATTCACGTATAGAATGTGTAAGGTCTTTTAATAGAGAGAAACAGAAAATCAGAAATGTCTGTCATTTAGTCTATGATTTTCACAAGTTGATCGTAGAAAAATGTAAAAATGGTGGAAATAGACAACCTGAATTGTCAGGAGAGTCAGTGACAGAGAAATCCAAAGACTGCTTAGAACCTGGAATGTCAGTCAGTGATATTGTGAATTCTGACTGTAATGTTGGAAATGATAAATCAGATTTTGACTGTAGTTCAAATCAGAATTTTGATAATGGCGGCAGACATGTGCTACGTAATCAAGGTGATTTTCAGGACACTGGGAAAGAAGCAGGAAATGACGTAGTGAAGCCAGAAGGGGGAGGAGCCAGAGTGGGAGACGTGCAGAAAGGACACGTGGAGAGAGAAAATGGCGACGATCAGTTTCTAAAAATAGAACAGGCTAAGTTAGGGATTAAACTTAGAAAAAATTTATTGGACATATGCAAATTAATTCCCGCATATAATCCTAAAATACATGTTTGCAGAAATTCAGAGATATTTGAAAGTTCCATTGAGAAGTTAAATTTAACCAATAGTGAGACGAATCAGTTATTCCGTATGTGGATACCTCAGCATTTCTTTAGACAATTGGCATTAAAAAAGTCTTCTGAAAATGAGACATTTGATTGTTCAAATGATAACGATATCATAAGGCTGAAAAGTCTCATCTTCTGTGCAAGGAATGAATCTGATCCAAATTATGAGATGTTGAAGGAATTACAAATTGAACAGAATGAGAGTACGTTCTCATTTATGTCCGTTTTTGAATGTTTGTATAGGGCGGTCATTCCAAATGTCAGATTGGATGGAATGATACGTTTATTCATCAAGAAATTTCATTTCCTTGACAATGCAGCCTGTGCGGTGGCATTAAATAAAAAGTCCCTATTTGAATGTATGACATTTATCGATTTTGTTAGAAGTCGCCAAAGTCAATCAAAACAGAAATTAATTAATTCTGAAAAACCAACAGTGTCTCCCAGATCCAGATATTTCTGTGACAGGGTGTATGAAATTCGCAGGAAGATGCATACGTGTTACAAACCATACAATCCACCCCAATTTTTGTCATCTAAAAGTCTTTTTCCACAGGAAAGACCCTTGTCACCAGTGACGGGATCAGTCACTGGGATTGAGGATTCCAGACAAATGATGAGTAAAAGCTTTGAAAGACAGAAACAGGTGTCTTGTGGAGATCCTCTCCCTGGGCTAGAATTTGATAGGCAGCGACAGCTGGGAGACGTTCCTTCTCATTTAAGAGAAAAACTTGAATTACATAAGTTCAGGGATTCCTATAAGTTTAAAATGAATCTAATAAACCGAATCTTTGAAGAAAAATTTAGGTTTGGTCTTCAGCCAAATAAAGTGGATTTCTGGGTAAATTAATTTTATTGTTTAATAAATATGTTTATTCATATACAGTGAATCTAGCATATATATATATATATATATATATTAAAGGTAGTGATAGTAAATCAAGGTCATATTTTCATTTAGTAAAATGATAGTTTAATGTTATAATTAATAATTTGATCTCTGTATATGAATAATAACATTTAAAATAAAATAATAAGAGAAAGTAACAGATTTTAAGTGTTTTCATTTTTATTATAAATATGATAATAATTTTATTCTTTTATTTCCCTCAGAATTTATCAGTAAAGCAGATTGATGAAGTATTAATTTTTATCTATGCATTTGTTCTTGTCCTCAATCAGGTAACATATATTTTATTGGGTAAGGTTAATCGCGAAAGCACGATTAATAATTTTATTTTCTCAGGTACCAATTACCAGAGAACTATTACTTTAACGTTTCTTTTATGAATATACATACATCTTCTTTAGAGTTATTAGAAAAGTAATCTGAGCTTTGGAGTGTAGTAAAACTGCTTGCTGTTTTGGAATGGTGTTCTTTGCATGTAACCAGACCATGTGACTTGAATTACTAAAGCTAATAATAAATGTTTGTTCTATGGTCAAATGTACAGTATGTAATACATTGGAATTTGTATTTTTTCAAGAAGTACTTCAAATTAGTAACATAATTTTTGAAATGAGCATAGAATACTTGTAAAAAAGGGATATGTGTCTGTCAGTTTCTATGTAGAAGTATATGTTAAAGAACCATGACAGTCTTGTGTGCATAGATGTGTCTATGAATGATTGATTGTTTGAGCAGCTGCTAATGTCTATGTTGAGGACTTGGATCCAGAAAAAAAAAGGGAATTTTTGTTTTAACTTCGAGGTTATAATATATGTATATATACTATTAGAATAAATAGGTTATAGTACATAAGTATAAATGAAGGAATTTATACTGGATATATATATATATTATTCTTAGACATATTTCTTTAATATAGAGATGTTAGGATCTTTTGTGTTAGTCACTTCTTTTACTGATACACAGATTGGTAATCATTTTTCTTTTCAAATATGGAAGTGATATTTATAATATGGTCTTGAAGATATACAACACAAATTTTAATTTAATTTAATCTAAACATATTAATTTTTATAATATCATATTTCATGATATTGAAAGGGGGAGGTTTGGTCTCAATCGCACATTTATATTTGATAAATATATGTGTTTACAGGATACTTTAATAATTAATATTTCAAGTACAAAGGAAGAATTGGGAATAAAAAAAAATATATTTGAAGTATATCATAAGAATATTACATACTAAGAGGAGTGTATTATTTGCAAGGTTACATGACTTAATTACTGATATGATAGGTAAGGTAATCCTATAAGATACTGGTAACATTAAGGTTATGTATTATTAAAGACATAGGTGTTATATACATAGAAGGCCTTATTTCTATTTCAATTTTTATTCCGATTTTCATTTTTCCTTTGATTCCTATTTTTTATATTAATTATTATTTAATATTCACATTTTTAATCAAAATCTTAATTCTACAATTTTTATTTTTTCTTCAGATTTTAAATATCTCAATTGAGAAAACACTTTAATATTTAGTTCAGTAATATCTAATATAAGAATATTACTTTATTAAATATGAATCATATCAAAAGGGAAAAGTTCCACTTTTTTGGAAGAAAAGATACTTCCTTCATCAATATATACAATTGTTTACTTTCTGGTAATACATTATTTTTATATTAGTATGTTAACACAATAAGGATGAAATATTACTTATAGTTACACATTTTCTTATAGTAGATTATTTAATAAATAATAGACAAATCAAATAAATTAAGTTAGAGTAATAAAGATGGAAGATCGAGGTACATTTGGGCTTACCTTTCTAAATTTACAAATAATATATATTATATTTTTAATCAATAATAATTTATAATGGGTATTATTGTGTTTTAATGGAATCATCCAGTCTTTTCTAAAAGGTTATTTGCTTTGGTTTATAATTTTACAAATGATCTAACTAAAAAAAGCCACATTGTTGCCTTTCATATTTATAATATGATACATGTTATAGGTACACATTATATTATTTCATATTTTATATTATATTTTGGTTACATTCAACACATTGCCACCTATGGGTTTGGAAGGGTAATGCACCAATGACAAACAGGTTATTACATGAAATACTATCGTCTATACCATTATGCAGTATTATTACATCATTCTAAGTATCAATTATATTAATACTTCTACGATAATAATAATGACATGGTATTATAGTATTGGAGTTATGATACGCTGTGACATTTATTAGTGATAGTTATTGCCATATTTGGTATTTAGATTAGGGAATGAAGTCTTCAATCAAGATTATAGAAGATAAAAAGACTTTATAATTATCCTAAAGTTAAAAGGGATTCTGCAAAAAGGTCCAAAAGGTAACGTCTCAAATAAGACTGTGAAACATACAAAATACACTTACTGTGTTTGCACCTCAGAAACACAATGGTCTTATGGTTCGAGGATGGACAATGACACATGGTCTGTGCATTAAGACCTCCCTACAGATACTAAGAAGAGCAATGACGTGTTAAAGTTAACCCCTGTCGTGCTGACCAAGAACGTCTTAACATCTGTTCCAGGATTTGACAACAGGCAGCGCGGAGGATAAAGGTGACTAATGTAAATTACACTGCACAGACATCAAAGACTTCTGCTATTCTTCTACACTCATGAACTGTGGTTTAACAACATTGGCTATGGACTTTGTAATAAAGAATAAAGTTTATGGACTTGATCTAACGATGATAAACGCAAAACGGGACTGTATTAAATTGGGACCATTCATTTTTATCAAAGGATTTATTTCTAAGAGACTGTGTTTATGCCGGATTACATCGGAGATAAGAAGACATCAACTCAGAGGACATCATATGGTGACCGGATTTGGTTTTTTGCATTTCTTTTTAGGTCTAGCGAAGTATAGTTATATATTTTTATATGATTGATCAGTCATGGCCTATCATAACATGAATTCACATTATTATATTATTGAACTTACAACATGAATAATGCAAATTAATTATTCATCATTATTATTGATATTAATCCATTATCACCAAATAAGGAAAGAAGATTTGTTATTTTAATGATGTATTAATTAATTTTCGGGGTTACTCCACCCGCTTCAAGGGGGGATTGTTAAAAGCACTAAAATTAATACATCTAGTTATCAAATATTTTATAGTAGGACATATAAGTTCATAGTTCTGTTTATGTTGGAGGGCATAGGTTATTAATAAAGTTTATAAGGAATAAATATTAAGATGCCCATATTGAATATACTTGAGTACTGACATGGAAGGATATATATAAATCCTCTGGTAGCTTCTAGAAGATTATGTCACATGAACTATGTTCAACTAGAACACCCTATATGGACTGAGCAGTTGGTATATAACACACGATGGAGGGGGCCACGGGGCGCTCCTCCACATTGCCTGCTGTCAGACGACTCCAGTGCTGCAAGATAAACATACGCTGTCCTGCCTAAGAGATGACACCCCCTGCTTTGCCATTCAGGACCCAAAGAGAGATGGGTAAAGATTTCCCATTGATCCGTATGGACTAAATGAACTCTTTTTTCCGTAAGCTGACAAAGTATATTGTTTTTCCTTTCTGTAACTGAACCCTGGCAACCATTTTTAATTAGATAAAATACATTTATTTTTTACATTTTTGAAGTCCTTTCTTTCATGCGCTTTTACGTATTTGAAGAAAAATATATTTAAGAGTATATTTTTTAACAGTAACCAAACAAATGTAAATGTCTTTACTTCCAGGCACAAAACACAAGTGAACCCCTTGACTTTACAGATGGCCTGCTACAAACCACCTAGAAAAGAAACAAAATGGAAGTTTTACTTCACATCATGAAGGATGACTGACCTTTTGGCCTCTTAACCAACCAAATAGGATCCCTAACTCTTTACGTGCCAGCAGGCCACGGGCAAAGCAGAACCCAGGCCTGACTGTTTAAACATGTGTCTGTGGAAAGCTATATAGATGACTCTATGCACAGCCCAAAAAGGGGGAGCCATGCCCCTGTATGTGCAAGGCACAAAAAAACTAAAGCAATGCTAAAGAAATGAGCTGGAAAGTGTTTGTATAAGTGCAATAGGTAGGTGCATAAGTGTATTAGTGCAGTGTGCACATTCCCACTGTTGCAACTAACAAACATAACCAAGGATAAAAACAAAATGAGCAAATACCCTGCAGTAAGTAAATAGTAATAGTACATGTAAATAACATAGGATTCTTAGTTGACAGTATTTTGATAAAAAAGCATGCAAATAGCATCTTCAGAGAAGAAGAGGACTTGAACTCTAGTGCCTCCTATAGGCTGAACGGAGCCCACAGCGGAGCCATGGGCAAAGTGACTCATGACTGACTTTGAAGGGCAACGAGGGGTTAACACTGGTTGCAGGGAAAGAAAGCGCGGGCTGTGGGGGGT
The DNA here is from genome assembly GCF_048569485.1 of Anomaloglossus baeobatrachus. Lineage (NCBI taxonomy): Eukaryota > Metazoa > Chordata > Amphibia > Anura > Aromobatidae > Anomaloglossus > Anomaloglossus baeobatrachus. The sequence continues at coordinate 616,138,019 of NC_134356.1, read as the reverse complement.
CAGAAGTTTAAGGGGCTGGGTTAAGTGCTAGGGGTGGTCAGTTGGGAATATAGAATCAGTAGAAGGGGTGGGTACTATCAGAACAGCACGTGAAGCCAGCAGAAAAGGTCCCGCCCTCCCGCCCTGTGTTATGCTGGGTTTGTGGGTTTTCATCAGGAGAAAGTTTTGTATATTTTAGTAATGTGTCGGCGTCATTTCGGCCGGGTATTTTATTTATTTTCTTTCATGTTGCGGTAGTGAGGTGGGGTTCTTGGAGTTGGTGGTAAAATGGTGGGGGGGGGTTGTACATCAGGTGGATGGTAACCCCCCTTCTTTTATTTGGAATGGTAATTACCTGGCAGACTTTGGGGCTCTCCAGGGTGGGGTCCGCTGGGAGTCGGTGTTAGGGAAATGGTTTTCCGGTCATGGTGTCCCCGAGCTTGTGGTCGTTTGCGGCTGGGGACAACTCCGGATGGTTTATCAATTTTATGGGAACGTCCGCCAGGTTTTGGAGCTCCAAGAACCCTCCTCGCTTTAAAGAAAGATATTTATTTAATGTCATGTTTGTATAATAAAGGCCGATTTGGCCAAATTATCCAAGCGGGTGTCATGTCTTCATTCAAAGGGGAATCTGTGGGATGAAGGGATTAGTGCATAGCGAGAAGGAAGCATCTACAATAGTACAGTCATGGAAGTAGCAGTCCAAAAAGTCAGTATCGACCCTTTAACGAGTCTTGCCATATGACTTAGGATTAGAGATGAGCGTTCCTGATCGGCAAAGATTGGAAAATGTTAAAATCGTATGATCTTTGGCCGGATTGGGATCGGACATCCAAACATTCACCACAAAAGTCAGCGATCTTGCCAAGGATCAGTAAGGTGCATAGATTGGTCAGGGGAGGGTCCCTGGGCAAATTCCCTGTTCTCACCCTTCCTGACCGCGGGGGTTGGCACCCTACACAATTTACGCTGTGGCGCCCCCGCTCGACGTAGACTGGCCCTTAACATCCCTATACTACAAGCTATTCAGTGCTGCTGGTCTAAGTGAGGGTCTTACGAAATACACAGTGATCCTCTCGCATACACGTCACAATACAAAGAAGGGTTGCCATCAGAATACCACCCCTCACTAAATATAGTGGATGATTTCACTCCTTATTGGTAAGTTTTGAGTCCAGCACTGTCTTCACCAACTGATTAGCTTGTATAGGGTACAGTCCTTATTGCTATGCAGCAGACTTATAGATGCAGTAGATAAATACGCACAATGGCTAATCCTTCGCCGCACAAAGCGGCTTGCTGCCCGACGTGTTTCCCCCTCCTGGACCTATAATTGAACGAAGGTTCCTCAGGGGCTGTCCACAGTTGAGTCACATAAATGACAGAATTATATCCATATCATCAAAGGGTCACTTAGTCCTCAAATAAGGCAATCTTGTTCATCACATCTCCAGCTGTATGGATATACATGCAAGGGCGCCTGCCGATGATGACACATATGATATGGTATGCGTCATCATCCACTGCACGATATTTGAGAATAAACCCCCATGTCACCGATGAGCGATTTTGCATGTTTTTGCGACGATGCAAAATCGCTCATAGGTGTCACACGCAACGGCATCGCTAATGTGCGTCACAAATTCCGTGACCCCAACGAGATCACTTGAGCGATGTCGTAGCGTGTAAAGCCTGCTTAAGACAAGTGCTGATAAAAAGCAGCTGAAATCCTGAGGAACTCTGCAGAGTCCTAAAGGGAAAGGGGTGAAAACCAACCAGAAAAAAAAAGGGTCAGGGAACAGTTTGCGTAGCCAGATGCTGTGACCTTCTATAGCCAGACACCACAGGACTGTGTCACCCATAATACACCTGTGACAACCTGGCCATTACACATTTAATGGGGTTCAGTATCACTTTAGTCCATATGAAAAGACCAATACTATTTAAGATCTGTAATACTGTGTTTTTCCAAAAATAAGACACTGTCTAATTCTTTTTTTTTGCTCCTAGGCTAGGGCTTATTTTCGGGTAGGTCTTATTCTTCAGGGAACACAGTTGGTGGTAAGTTTATCCCCTCAGAAAAGCAGACCCCCTTCACAGGAGAATCATGCTTACCAGACCCCAGACGCCTGTGCTTCTCCCAGGTCCTCCTGCGATCCTTTGTGGGTGCTCCCAGCAGGTATGCTCCATGTAGTCCTTGCCTGTTTCTGGTCGACACTCACATACATTAAATCGCACACACACATCAGATCGCACACACTCATACTCATACGCACACTCATACACACACATCATGCTACACATACAATCACACCAGATGGCACACACACAATAAGTTATCACATCCGATGATACTGATCGCTTCCAGCCAGCAGGGGAAACTGAAACGCAATGCAGTGGAGCACGAGGACCTGTGGTGGAACGCATGGAGGACTTGGAGGTGCTCTCTGTGTTCCACTGCACTGCGTCCCAGGATTCTCTGCAGGCCAGAAGCAACCGGTATCGCCAGATGTGATGAGTGTGTGTGTGTGCGATCTGATGTGTAAGGCCCTGTGCGCACACTGCATTTTTACCCGCGGTTTTACCCGCGGTTTTGCTGCAGAAATTTCTTGAGAAATGTTTGCAATCTTTCTGCAGACATTTCCCAGCAAAACCTATGGGAAAAAAAAATAGCTGTGCGCATACTGTGTTTTTTTCTCAAGAAAATTCTTTCTGCACAATTTCTTGAGAAAATTTCTTGAGAAAATGTGCATGTCACTTCTTTTCCGCAGGTAGCTGCGGTATACCCCCGATATTTCACTCCATTCACTGTAATGTAATTGCGAAATACCGCGGGTATACCGCAGGTAGGAAATGATGTGCGGTATACCCTCGGTATAGCCGCGATTTACCTGTGGTAATGTTCATCACTGCCTGCGGTTTGCAGGGAAGTGATGTCATTATGACAGGAAGAGGAAGCGGAGCAGAGTAACCACACACGTCACACTCCCTGGACGCCGCACAGAAGCACTTCCGTGTGACCTCCAGGTGCCCATGCAGTCTGTGTCCCGCTCCAGCCCCGCGACTGCCCGCCCTGATGTGTCAGTGTCTGCCCGCAGTATCAGCAGCTTCTCACGCTGCAGTGCTGGCAGCTGCGGGAATGACGATCGCTGCTGTCAGGAGGTTAGATGAGATCATTACCTGCTGTGACGATCTCCTGCACGGCTGATGTCATCGCTGTCACTGCCTTCTATGCCCGTCTCGCGGGCGGCCCGAGACTGTCACTAGCGGTGACGACACGGGCTCTCGCGATACTACTGAGAACGGGCATAGAAGGCAGTGAGAGCGCTGACGTCAGCAGAGCAGGAGATCGTCGCTGCAGGTAATGATCTCATCTAACCTCCTGACAGCAGCGCTCGTCATCCCCTGCAGTGACCTGGGCTGACCTATTGATGTTAGCTCAGGTCACTGCACTACTCTCCCAGCCAATGGGGAACATTCTGTTGTTCATTGACTGGGACAGTGACTATGGTATGGATCACCCTGGGACCCCCTTAGTGGATTATGCCGGACCTGGAATTGATTGTTCTTTTCAATAAATTGGTGAAAGAGGGAATGTTTTGGGGAGTGTTTTTTCAAATAAAACTTTTTTTGTTGTCTATTTTTTATTTCTTACTGACTGGGCCGGTGATGTCGGGTATCTGATATACGCGTGACATCACTAACCCCAGGGCTTGATGCCAGGTGACATTACACATCTGGCATCAACCCCATATATTACCCCGTTTGCCACCACACCAGGGCAATGGGATGAGTTGGGGGCGAAGCACCAGGATTGGCACATCTAATGGATGCGCCACTTCTGGGGCAGCTGTGGCCTGCTATTTTTAGGCTGGGGAGTGTCCAATAACAGTGGACCTCCCTAGTCTGAGAATACCAGACCACAGCTGTCCGCTTTACCTTGGCTGGTGATCCAATTTGGGGGGGACCCCAAGTTTTTTGTTTTAAATTATTTATTTAATTTAAAATAACAGCGTGGGGTGCCTTCTGTTTTGGATTAGCAGCCAAGGTAAACTTGCCAGCTGTGGTCTGCAGGCTGCAGCCGTCTGCTTTACCCTAGCTGGCTACAAAAGATAGGGGTGATCCCACGTCATTTTTTTTTTGTTAATTATTTATTTTTTGGCTAAAAACAAGGCTAAGCACCCTTTAGTGCCACATGAAAGTCACTAAAGGGTGCCAGCTTAGAATATGCAGGGGGGTGAGACATTATATATGTCTTTCTCATCTATTATCTATCTATCTATTCATCTAACCATCTTTCCCTCTATCCATTATCTTTCTATCTATCTATCGATTATCTATATTATTTATTGTAGTTACAGCATAAAAAAACGGAGGAACCAACCTGCGGAAAAACAGCGTCAAAACCGTGGCAAAAACGCATGCGTTTTCCCCACGGTTTTGGTGCGGTTTTTTACCACAGGTGCAGTAATCTTCAACTCCCAGAAGTTTCTCAAGAAATTTTATTGAGAAAAATCACTTTCTCTATCGTTTCATTGGGGGACACAGGACCATGGGTTATGCTGCTGTCACTAGGAGGCTGACACTAAGTAAACATAAAAAAGTTAGCTCCTCCCTAGCAGCATACACCCCGAGCCGGAGGCGGGCTCAGATCAGTTTTTAGCTTAGTGTCGTAGGAGGCTGATGTGGGCCGTCTCGGCCCCCCTCAGCCATGTATGTTTTTGCGCTTTTTTATTTTATTTCGGCACCGCTCATCGCTCTCATACCTGTCGTCTTCTTCTCTGCAGGTATTCGCTTCACTCATTCTCCGCAGCCCCGTGGGTACCGCTCCCCAGGGTGGCAGGGGCTTGAGACTTCGGGGCCCTCTCCCCCGCCCGTCCCCGTGGTACCACTCCCGGGGGTGCGCGTGTGGGCAGGTTGTTTTGTGGGCACCCCTGATTCGCCCTGAGGTATCACCCCAAAGGGCGTACAGGGGAATACAGCAGGGATGGAACCTCAGCAGCGTTTGTGATAGATGGGGCCCTGTCACGCTGCCTTCTCCTGATAGGGGGCTGTCTACCCCCATCATGATGCCTACTACCCTGCCTTCAGCACGCTCTCCCCCGGAGCCTTCCTGGACGAGCAGCGCTGTTCACAGGCAGGGCCAGGGAGCTCTGCCTGCACCGCATCCATCGCTGAGCCGGCGCCGCCGATTGCAGGTAGGATCCGACTTCCCTGCTCTTTCCCCCGGCCCCCTCCATAAATTTAGTCCCCGGCTTCGGCCTAGTCGCTCCTGCGTCCTAGCCACGCCCCCGCTGCATGCTATTGGCCGCCGGTCGTCTCCCTCTGTACCTCCCACTGCTCTGCCTCCTGGCAGATGGTGGGGGCTGTGAATCCTCCAGACTTTTCGCGCCGGAATCCTGCTCCTCCCCCAGCCTCCTCCAGCGTCCCCTCTCCATTTTAGCCTGCCTCTGGTCCCCTGAGGCTGCAGCACGCCGGCGTTCTGAGTTTTCTGGCCAGCTCATTCCTGGACTCCACTTCTGGACTGGTGGGCAGCACGCAGGACCTGGGTAAGCTCTGCTCCTAAGGAGTAGCCCTCACTAGGTAGCATTCTCTGAGTTTAGGGACGAGTTAACCCTCTCCTGTCTCCTTCCTAGCAGCCACCAGGGAGAGTACCTGTGTGCACCATGCCTAAGGCTAAGCCCACCCAATCCAAGCAGGCCCCCTTTGCACTATTTTTTGCATGCTCCTCCTGCAGCTCCAAATTTTCCCAGGGTCAGGACGCCCCACTATGCTCCGTCTGTTCTACAGACGCGCAGCCTCCGCAGGACTCCGCGGCCGACGCTTCTGATACCGCAGACGCCACAGCGCCATATGCTGCAGGGCCCTGCGTCCCGCCCCCCCCCGACTGGCTAGCGTCCCTGTCCCAGTCCGTAGATTCCCTCTCTGAGGCTTCTCGGACCATCGCGCAAGCTCTACGCCTGCTGCCGACGCTCGCCCAGATTCCCGCAGACCCGGCGCAATTGCCCCCGGAGCAGGTGAGCCCCGTTGCAGGGTCCTCCTCTGCTGCTCAGAAACGGACCCGCCGGGTCTCGTCCTCAAACTCTTCCCAGGTTTCACCTTCATCCCCAGGTCCAGACCGTCAGTCCTCCAGGGAGGCTTCTGACTGCTCCGAGGATGATTCCGATGCGGTACCCCTACAGGACTCAGAGCAGGCGGCCGATATTCGGCACATGGTAAATAGCCTGATAGAAGCAGTAAACCAGACCTTGAAGGTACAGGTGGACCCAGTCTCCTCCCAGAGCACCCAGGTCTCCTTTAAGCGGGTGAAGCGGGCCCAGAACACATTCAGCGGACATCCAGAATTCGCTGAGTTACTGCGCAGCCACAGGCAACAGCCGGACAGGGTATTTACCAGCGGTAAGTCCATCGATTTGCATTATCCCTTTCCTGAGGGTCTTCGAAAGGATTGGGCAGGTTCCCCTGTGGTTGACCCCCCAGTCTCCCGCCTGTCTTCTCACACAGTCCTTCCACTCACTAACGGTACGTCTCTCAAAGATCCTACGGACCGTACTATTGACAGGTTGGCCCGTTCCGCCTTCGAGGCAGCGGGCTCATCCCTCTCTCCGGCCTTCGCCTCGGTTTGGGTGGCGAAGGCCCTGATGTCCTGGGCGGACACGCTACGCGGCGGTCTCCGCGCCATTCCTACCAATCCGGACCTGGTTCCCATCGCCTCGCAGATTTCCCTCGCGGGTGAGTACTTGCTCAATGCAGCCCTGGCGTCTGCAAGTTGCGCGACCCAGGCCGCCAGCAACAATGTGGCCATCCGTCGAGCCCTTTGGCTCCGCTCCTGGAACGCGGATGCGGCCTCTAAGAAGTCACTAACTTCCCTGCCCTTCCTAGGGGAGCGTCTCTTCGGAGATAGGCTGGACCAGCTGATCTCCGATGCAACGGGAGGAAAGAGTACATCTCTCCCCCAATTGCGCCCCAAGCGCTTCCAGAATCGGCGCTCCACCGCTCGTTTCCGGTCCTTTCGCAGCTTCAGCTCCAATCCCCAGCCGCGGAAAAGCCGCTCTCCTCCGAGAGACAGGAAGACCCCGTCATTCAAGACCAATCCCGCCTGGCGTTCACGCCCCCGCCAGTCCACGAGATCCTCTTCTGGTTACCGCCGTCATTCCTCCAAGTGACTCGCGGTCGGCGCGCAACAGCGCCAGACTTGTGGGAGGGCGCCTGTCTCGTTTTCAGCATGTGTGGATCCCCCTGACCGCCGATGCCTGGGTCAGAGAGATCATCACATCAGGCTACAAAATAGAATTCGAGGCAAAGCCACCGAGACGTTTTTTCCTATCTCGCCCTCCCGAGTCTACCGCGCGGGCTCGCGCGTTCTTTCACTCCATAGACTCCCTCCTCCGAACCGGAGTCGTGGTACCAGTCCCTCCCGCAGAGCGTTTCAAGGGGTTCTATTCCAACCTTTTCGTGGTCCCCAAAAAGGACGGCTCTGTCCGTCCCGTCCTCGACCTAAAGCTTCTGAACAGGTCGGTGAGACCTCGGCCGTTTCGAATGGAGTCACTCCGGTCCGTCATCGCGTCCATGGAGGTAGGCGAATTCCTGGCATCGCTGGATATTCAAGACGCCTATCTTCACGTCCCGATAGCCACCTCTCACCAACAGTTCCTCCGTTTTGCGATAGCGGAAGATCACTTCCAGTTCACAGCTCTTCCCTTCGGCCTCGCATCCGCACCCAGGGTCTTTACGAAGATCATGGCTGCTGCCATGTCCGTCCTGCATGCCAGGGGTGTCATGGTCATCCCGTACTTGGACGATATGTTGATAAAGGGCTCTTCTTTCGAGGACTGTCGTCTCGGGGTTCAGGTCACGATCGACACCCTTTCACGGTTAGGGTGGCTGATAAATCGGAAGAAGTCCTCTCTGATCCCGGCCCGTCGGATCACCTTTTTAGGCATGGTATTCGATACCATCCAAGGGTGAGTTTTCCTCACACAGGAGAAGATCTCCTCCCTACAACGAGGACTCCGCGCTCTTCGGCGTCAGCGCCAAGTGTCCATCAGGTTCGGCATGCGAGTCCTCGGTCGTATGGTGGCGGCGATGGAAGCGGTACCCTTTGCACAGTTCCATCTCCGGCCACTCCAGCTGGCCTTGCTGAAGAAGTGGGACAGATCTCCCTTTTCTCTGGACCGCAGGTTTCATCTTTCGCCGGAGACCCGCAACTCCCTCCGTTGGTGGCTCAATCAGCGCAACCTCGCATCAGGGAGGTCTTTCCTCCCGCTCCACTGGAAGATAGTGACCACCGACGCCAGTCTCCAGGGCTGGGGAGCAGTGTTTCGACATCACACAGCGCAGGGCCGATGGTCACCGAGAGAGAGTTGTCTCCAGATCAACATTTTGGAGATAAGAGCCATCCGGCTAGCCTTGCAGCAGTTTCGGCACCTAGTACAGGGTTGCCCGGTCAGGATCCAGTCGGACAATGCGACGGCGGTGGCGTACATCAACCACCAAGGCGGCACAAGAAGTGTCGGGGCGATGCGAGAAGTCAAGAAGATATTGCACTGGGCCGAGTGCCATCACTCCCTGATCTCAGCGGTACACATCCCAGGCGTGGACAATTGGGCGGCGGACTTCCTCAGCAGGGAAGGCCTCGCCTCCGGAGAATGGTCCCTCAACCGGGAAGTCTTCAACCAGATCTGCGACAGATGGGGAGTTCCGGACGTGGACCTAATGGCCTCCCGGTTCAACCGTCAAGTTCCGCACTTTGTAGCGCGGTGCCGCGACCGCTTGGCTTTAGGAGTCGACGCCCTCACCCTGTCATGGAGCCAGTTCAGTCTCCCGTACATCTTCCCTCCGCTCCCTCTAATTCCGAGGGTCCTCAAGAAGATCAAGGCGGAAGGGATACCGGTCATCCTAGTGGCTCCGGACTGGCCCAGGCGAGCATGGTTCGCGGAACTAACTCAGCTCCTCGCAGACGCTCCGTGGCGCCTTCCAGACCGTCCAGATCTCCTGCAGCAGGGGCCTCTCTTCCATCAGAACTCACAGGTCCTAAATTTGACGGCCTGGCCATTGAATCCTGGGTTCTAGCTAAGGCTGGTTTTTCCTCAAGAGTGATTCAGACAATGATTAGGGCCAGGAAGCCATCTTCATCAAAGATTTACCACCGCACGTGGAAAGTTTTCTTCAGGTGGTGTGAAGAGCAGAATATTTCTTCTCCTCTCGCCTTCTCCCTTCCTTCCCTGTTGGCATTCTTGCAGTCAGGCCTAGATGCGGGTCTCTCGCTCGCAACACTAAAGGGCCAGATATCGGCGTTATCAATCCTGTTTCAGAAGCCACTGGCCGCTCGTTCACAGGTTAAGACCTTCATCCAGGGAGTAGCCCACCTGGCACCGCCGTACCGTCGGCCTCTAGAACCGTGGGACCTTAATCTAGTCCTAGGGTCACTTCAGGGCTCCCCATTCGAGCCCTTGCGAGAATCTTCCCTGTCTCACCTGTCTTGGAAGGTGGTGTTTCTTGTTGCCATCACTTCTATTCGCAGGACGTCAGAGCTGGCAGCTCTCTCTTGTCGTTCCCCCTTTTTGATTTTTCACCAGGACAAAGCGGTTCTCCGTCCAGATCCCGCTTTTCTCCCAAAGGTGGTCTCCCCGTTCCATCTTAACGAGGAAATCATCCTTCCATCCTTCTGTCCTGGCCCCTCTCACAGCTTGGAGAGGTCCTTGCACACCCTGGACCTAGTGCGTGCACTTAGAATTTATGTCTCCAGGACCGCGCCGTTCCGTAAGTCAGATGGTCTGTTTGTTCTCCCTTCTGGTCCCAAGAAGGGTGAATCGGCATCCAAGGCCACAATTGCCAGATGGATCCGTTCCGCCATATCAGAGGCCTACCGGATTCGGGACAAGTCTCCGCCGCGGGGGGTAAAGGCGCACTCTACCCGCGCAGTGGGCGCCTCTTGGGCGATTAGGCATCAGGCGTCGGCCGACCAGGTCTGCAAGGCCGCCACCTGGTCTAACCTGCACACCTTTACTAGGTTCTACCACGTTCACACCCAAGCATCGGCAGATGCTATTTTTGGGAGAAAGGTCTTGCAGGCAGCAGTTGCGCACCTGTAATAGGGTGGCAGCATTCAATTATAGTGCAAGCCCGCCGAGGGAGGTTGTTGTTGTCTGCCTCTGCGGGTTTTTCGGTATTCCCACCCAGGGACTGCTTTTGGACGTCCCATGGTCCTGTGTCCCCCAATGAAACGATAGAGAAAGTAGGATTTTTGTGTACTCACCGTAAAATCTCTTTCTCTGAGTCTTCATTGGGGGACACAGCACCCACCCTGCTTGGTTTTTTGGTTGATTCAATTGCATTTGCCTGCTATTTTTTCAGTGGTCTTATGTTCATAGACCTCTTGTTTGCACGGCTGCATTGTTTTAGTTACAACTTGTGTTTATGTATGGTGATTCTGGTACTCCTCCTACTGCTTGTGCACCAACTGATCTGAGCCCGCCTCCGGCTCGGGGTGTATGCTGCTAGGGAGGAGCTAACTTTTTTATGTTTACTTAGTGTCAGCCTCCTAGTGACAGCAGCATAACCCATGGTCCTGTGTCCCCCAATGAAGACTCAGAGAAAGAGATTTTACGGTGAGTACACAAAAATCCTACTTTTCTAGTGCGCACATAGCCTGATAGTGTGTGAGATCTGATGTTTGTGTGTGCGCACGCAATCTGGTGTGTGTGTGTGATCTGATGTGTGTCGGTGTGCGATCTGATGTGTGTGGTGTGCGAGCGATCTGATGTGTGTGGGTGTGTGATCTGATTAATGTGGTTGTGTGTTTCTGTAGCACCCCTGAACCACTCAGGGCACTACAGGGAACTGCATCCTCACGGGTATGCAGGATCTACCCCCTTGGACTTGGAACACCAGTGCCAGCAACACCAACACACACCAAAATCCTATTTACGACTCCACACCAGGGGGCACTGCCTAGTCAGACAAGTGGAAGTGCCACCTAGAGGGCGGAGCCTGACCAGGGAACTAGACAGCCTGGTGAGAGGGGACAGCAGCCAGTCTGAGTAGTGAGTGAAAGAGGAAAGACATGCCTCGAGCTGGGTCGTGTATTGGTGACCCGGGGGCATAGGAGATTGGTCGCTAGGGCAAGTACACATGGGTACCGCTGGGACCAGAGCACGCACGGGGCACAGGGCCCTAGGTCAGACGACAGTTTCAGACGGCCTGGCAAATACCTGCACAGCGAGGGGACCTGCACGGACCTCACTGAACCACAAATCTGGTGGCATCAGTAGTAAAGCAAGGATCAGGGTTCGGACACATACCTCCCTACAGGGTCCACACTGCCCGCCGTACGGAGAAGGAGACTGCCACCGCAAATTGACAGTTGGGCCCCAAATGCTCCACGCTACGGGGACCCTACCACACTGAGAGTGCCTGGGACAGAGCAACTGAGTCATCAACTGGCACTGGAAGTACAGGAACCTGATCCAGCCATCCAAGGGTTCAGAGTGAGTAGAGACTATTAACTACAACCCACGTTGTAGTCTCCCTTATTACTCCATCATACATCTCCCAGGCTCAGCCCTACCTGCGGAGGGCCTACCACCATAGCTGCCATTGTGACGCCCTGGCAAAACCAGGTAGTCACACAGTTTTAGGCCCCCCGCACAACACCTCTCCCACACAGGGTTAAAGCAGCCGACCTGAAATCCTAGTCACCCCCTCAGGAAAGGACAGACACACCAGTGGGCGGGACCAGGCGTATGGAGAATGCCCACCTAGGGGTTTGGAGAGCGTGGGGCGGGAAAACAGTCAGTTAGAGTGAGACTTAAAGTTAAGTTTGGAGTGGAGGTGCCAAGCTGACAGGCGTCTGGGTTGGAGCCCTGGTGTGCTGGCTAGGTGGCAGACGGTGATCAGTGGCAGGAGGAGACGGGAAGACGGCTGCTGGAGATCCGAGGTGGACCAGTGCAGGGTTGTAGCCTGCCGGTACCGACACCGGAGAACCGACCCGGAAACCGTGCACAAAGGGGGTACTTGGACCCTGAAGCCAGGACCGGCACCAACGGCCTAGCTAATTAACCAATTGAGGGCAGGATTATAGGTCCTGTCCCAACCTAAGTCCCGAAAAGTAGACAACCACCCACCGAGAGGGATAGGGCATCCGCCAGGGCCCGGTAGATCCCACGGGTCAGCGTCTGACGGGCACGGCTCCCAAAGGACCGTGACCAGACTCCCGTGTTACACACCGGCAAGTCCATCGCCGAAAAATACAGAAGTGCAGAGGAAAGGGACATTAATCACCAGCCCGGGTGTGGGACCAGATACACCCGTCTGCAAAGGCCGGCCACCATCACCTTGGTTTACCAAAAGAACTGTATGTTTATAGACTCTATACATCAGTGCAACCTCATCCAGCACCAGGACAACCGAACTGTAAGTGTGCTGATCCCTGCAACCCTGCACAACACTGGGCCCCGGGGCATCCATCCCTACCCAAGGAGGGGTTAACATCCAGCTGCCATCACATCTTCCCCGGGCACCCCATAACAGCAGCGGTGGTGCTACATCTCACCACACACCGTGGGTGGCGTCACAGACAGTTTCTAACAAATCCCGTACAATTACGTCCCCCTTTTATTCGAAGTGTCTGCGCGACCCCCGGGTCCGGTAGAGTCCCTCGAGCCATACCGCAGATCCGGATCCGAGCAGCACCGGCTGCTGGCACGGGGGCGGCACACCTCTACCACCAGCCCTGGGAGTAACCACTTCAGCAGCGGCGGTTCCACAATATTAAACGCAACCCGCAGGTGGCGTCACACAAATTACTTTATTCTCCCCAGTAAATACTCCCCATTAAAAAGCACCCAGGGCACGGGACCGGGCAACGGCCACCAAAGTGATATTCCTCAGTGATACACTGCGCGGGACCGAGTACCCCATAACCCTGGGCGACATATTCCACTTTAGGTCCTCTCGTTCACTGTCTGGTGAGTATGGTCATGAGGTCTTCTTTTCTTTCTGCTCTCTTTTGGGGGTGTCCGCTTTTTATAATGAAGTGTCCTGCAGTATTCTTTAACTTTTTGAGCTGCGTGGACACTTCATTATTGAACTGCGACTAGGTCTTATTTTTGGGATAGGGCTTATATTTATGCCTTACGCTAAAAACTCCTTTTGGGGGAGATCTTATTTTTGGAAAATAATGTAGTTCAGGACTAGTGTTGAGCGGACCCGGATCGGCAAAATCCGTATCCGCACGGTTTGAGAGTCCGATCCGAGTCCGACCAGTACCCGGGATTCGGGGTGCACGATCCGGAGATTTTTTTTTTTCTCTCTCTCTCTCTCTCGATTTTGCATTGACACCTACAAGTTTCATGTTACACCACTAGATATCAAACATTTTAATTCATAATGCAAATGCAGAAGTGCTATTCCTTTCATCCACTTATCCACAACAGTGTTTTATTACGGGATCATGATGCTCCAGATGACTGACGGGTTGGAAATGTTTCTTCCAGCTAGTATTATATTATTATGTCTTCAAGACTGTTTATAAGCAAGGCACGTAATAAAAAATTATCTTCTTTACGGAAACGTAGCTGGCAGTGCCTGTAATTGCCAGGGCTTCTCAAAACAGTTCTGTTGTGTTAGATGTACCTCGCCAAGTCTATCGTCACCATCGTCTTATTGTTATTTCCCTCCAAGTCAACCCAGGATAGTAGAGATCCCGGAATAGTCAGACTAGGACACAAACTACGTGACAGGAACAGATACAAAGTCCCGATGGGGGGAATGATTCTATGAAATCTATGGCAGTGAATGGAGAGTGACGATGGGACATGGAAGCCATCATTTTATTGTGGACACTGAGCTACGTGCTAGATGGGGTCCTTCATGTGGGTAAATTCTGTTTGACACTGACAGTAAAATACAATCTCACACATCATTATATTCTCTGGTGTTTATTCGTAATTCGATTTACAGAGAAAGAATAAAGAAGCAGAAGGCAACTTCCAGTATTTAAAGCAAATGTGGCGAGAAAATTACTTTTTTTTACTAATTTTCCATATCACTATACTGTTACTTGTAAAAATAACCTAAAATCTTGCAAACTGAACTCTGGCCACTAAGACTAATGTTAGGCTGATACTTCCTCTTCTGAAGAAATCCTTTTTTAGTGGTTATTTATTTTACTGGCTCATTGTTATCTCTTTTTATCTTGTTTTTATCATAGGCAGGATTACAATAAAGGGTATTGCATACAGTTAGGTCCAGAAATATTTGGACAGTGACACAAGTTTTGTTATTTTAGATGTTTACAAAAACATGTTCAGAAATACAATTATATATATAATATGGGCTGAAAGTGCACACTCCCAGCTGCAATATGAGAGTTTTCACATCCAAATCGGAGAAAGGGTTTAGGAATCATAGCTCTGTAATGCATAGCCTCCTCTTTTTCAAGGGACCAAAAGTAATTGGACAAGGGACTCTACGGGCTGCAATTAACTCTGAAGGCGTCTCCCTCGTTAACCTGTAATCAATGAAGTAGTTAAAAGGTCTGGGGTTGATTACAGGTGTGTGGTTTTGCATTTGGAAGCTGTTGCTGTGACCAGACAACATGCGGTCTAAGGAACTCTCAATTGAGGTGAAGCAGAACATCCTGAGGCTGAAAAAAAAGAAAAAATCCATCAGAGAGATAGCAGACATGCTCGGAGTAGCAAAATCAACAGTCGGGTACATTCTGAGAAAAAAGGAATTGACTGGTGAGCTTGGGAACTCAAAAAGGCCTGGGCGTCCACGGATGACAACAGTGGTGGATGATCGCCGCATACTTTCTTTGGTGAAGAAGAACCCGTTCACAACATCAACTGAAGTCCAGAACACTCTCAGTGAAGTAGGTGTATCTGTCTCTAAGTCAACAGTAAAGAGAAGACTCCATGAAAGTAAATACAAAGGGTTCACATCTAGATGCAAACCATTCATCAATTCCAAAAATAGACAGGCCAGAGTTAAATTTGCTGAAAAACACTTCATGAAGCCAGCTCAGTTCTGGAAAAGTATTCTATGGACAGATGAGACCAAGATCAACCTGTACCAGAATGATGGGAAGA
The DNA here is from genome assembly GCF_048569485.1 of Anomaloglossus baeobatrachus. Taxonomy (NCBI): domain Eukaryota; kingdom Metazoa; phylum Chordata; class Amphibia; order Anura; family Aromobatidae; genus Anomaloglossus; species Anomaloglossus baeobatrachus. The sequence goes on along the minus strand of NC_134356.1, from coordinate 616,122,948 downwards.
AAAAAGTTTGGAGAAGAAAGGGAACGGCACATGATCCAAGGCACACCACATCCTCTGTAAAACATGGTGGAGGCAACGTGATGGCATGGGCATGCATGGCTTTCAATGGCACTGGGTCACTTGTGTTTATTGATGACATAACAGCAGACAAGAGTAGCCGGATGAATTCTGAAGTGTACCGGGATATACTTTCAGCCCATATTCAGCCAAATGCCGCAAAGTTGATCGGACGGCGCTTCATAGTACAGATGGACAATGACCCCAAGCATACAGCCAAAGCTACCCAGGAGTTCATGAGTGCAAAAAAGTGGAACATTCTGCAATGGCCAAGTCAATCACCAGATCTTAACCCAATTGAGCATGCATTTCACTTGCTCAAATCCAGACTTAAGACGGAAAGACCCACAAACAAGCAAGACCTGAAGGCTGCGGCTGTAAAGGCCTGGCAAAGCATTAAGAAGGAGGAAACCCAGCGTTTGGTGATGTCCATGGGTTCCAGACTTAAGGCAGTGATTGCCTCCAAAGGATTCGCAACAAAATATTGAAAATAAAATTTTTTTTTTGGGGTTTGGTTTATTTGTCCAATTACTTTTGACCTCCTAAAATGTGGAGTGTTTGTAAAGAAATGTGTACAATTCTTACAATTTCTATCAGATATTTTTGTTCAAACCTTCAAATTAAACGTTACAATCTGCACTTGAATTCTGTTGTAGAGGTTTCATTTCAAATCCAATGTGGTGGCATGCAGAGCCCAACTCGCGAAAATTGTGTCACTGTCCAAATATTTCTGGACCTAACTGTATATAGTGATATCACGGGTAGAGATGAGCAGATCGCTTAGTGTGACCCTGGTCCATGGTCCAGGTAAGTAGTCTCTGCCCATGGATAGAAGCTGCGTGAACTTCCTTTCCATCCAAAATCTAAGGGCGGCTTTGCACGTTGCGACATTGCACGTGCGATGTCGATGGGGTCAAATCGAAAGTGACGCACATCCGGCGTCGCAGTCGATATCGCAACGTGCAAATCCTTTTTGATACGATGAACGAGCGCAAAAGCGTCGTTATCGTATCATCGCTGCAGCCTTCATTTCCATAATGCATTTCAATAATGCCGGTGCAGTGACAGGTACGATGTTGTTCTTCGCTCCTGCGGCAGCACACATCGCTGTGTGTGAAGCCGCAGGAGCGAGGAACTTCACCTTACTTGCCGCCGGCTGCAATGAGAAGGACGGAGGTGGGCGGGATGTTTACATCCTGCTCATCTCCGCCCCTCCGCTTCAATTGGCCGCCTGCCGTGAGACGTCGCTGTGACGCCGCACGACCCGCCCCCTTAGGAAGGAGGCGGGTCGCCAGCCAGAGGGACGTCGCACGACAGGTATGTGCGTGTGAAGCTACCGTAGCGATAATAATCGCTACGACAGCTTTCACTAGATATTGCACGTGCGACGGGGGCGGGACTATCGCTGCAGCATCGGTAACACATTGTTACCGATGTCGCAGCGTGCAAAGCCCGCCTAAGGCTTGGCTTATCATTAACCGGACTGGCAGACGTAATTTTTACAGTGTGTGGAGCATAGATGATATTTGCCTGCCTGGCTAGTCATAAGCCAAGCCTTGGGTCTCTTTGGTTAAGGAAATTCATCCAGCTCCTCTCCAAGGCCATAGACTACTGACCTGTACCTTGGACCAAGTGTAGCACTCACTGTCAGAGATGGCGAGCTGAAGTGGACCCACTGGACCACAGGAGGACCCCGGGCTTACCCATTAGTGGGAGAGGCTTTACTAATAGGACGCCAGGTGCTACTCCCAAGGCAGTAACCAGGACTGTAGCATCTGATTCCTAGGCAAGGGCGGACACAGAAACAGATAGGCTTAGGCTGGTGGTACGGCCAAGGTGGACAGGCACAGTCTCTGATATAGCAAGGACTATCAGGGTAGCTGAGGCTGGAGACACGGCCGGGCTGGACAGTCACAGTATTTGGTGTAGCAAGGAATACTAGGGTAGCTGAGGCTGGAGGCATGGCCGGGTTGGCAAGCAGGTATAAAGTGCATTGCAACAAAAGCACAGCGGACAAGAGTACCTGACAACTAGCTGGCTACGGAGCAGAACGACTAACTAACTAAACACGTTGATCAGGCACCTCTCCTAGTGGGAGAGTGACTTATGTACAGAGTACCTCTCAGCGATAGGCTGAAGGGCACTTCCTGGGAGCGACACGCTGGCCTTTTAAGAACAGGACAGCATGGCGCGCCCGCAAGCCCCAGTTGCACTCCAGGATGACCTGCTCCGCATGCACAGGCCCCGTCAAGAGGAAGCAGGGAGCGCCCGCGTAGAGAAGCGCGGAGCTGCCGGCCACGGTGGTGAGTAAGTGCACATCCCTGCGGGGAAGAGAGCGGGAAGTGCAGGGAGGCCAGCACTACACCAGGGTTGCGCAAAGTGATCTGTTCCTATCAAAACATAATGACTTATGCACAGATGACAAAGTATTCCTAGAAAACTCACCCATAAATCTAATTTTATTGTTTACAATAGTCTTTCAGGTTGCTGTAAAGCATACCTCTAAATGCCATTAGCAGCATCTACGTAAGCTGGCTGCCTCCCGTACTCATGGACAGAAAATAGAATAAGGAGTTTAACAATAAAAAAAATTGGAGAAAGAATAGTTATCAGTATATGGTTTAATTATTAAAATATATTCTTGGTAATACATTCCCTTTAACATATTAGATGTATATCAGTAGAATATTCTATTCACAGTAAGAGATTAAACCTTCTAGTTACAATCAAGGCCAAGGGGTCAAACGACTGTAGTCGCAGGGGTCGCCATTGCAACCGAGCCTGGGGGTGCAGGGGGCCCGAGGATCTCAGCCAGTGGTGCACCACCAATGGTGGCATGCCACGCGACCACTATGGGGCCTGGTGCCAGCGCTGGAGCCGCCCCCTCTACCCCCGCTGAGGATCGTACTTTCAATTGTATTGCAGATGCAGATACAATTGAAAGCAAGCAGAAAAAAAATAGAGGTTCAGGGAACAGTTTGCGTAGCCAAACGCTGGGAACTTCTATAGCCGGACACTACAGGACTGTCAATCACTCATGATACACACCTGACAACCTGGCCACTAAATAGTTAATGGGGTTCAGTATCCCTTTAGTTCATATGAAAAGACCAATACTATTTAAGACCTGTGATACCGTGTTTTTCCAAAATAAGACACTGTCTAATACTTTTTTTTTGCCCCTAAAAAAGTGCTAGGGCTTATTTTCGGGTAGGTCTTATTCTTCAGGGAACACAGTTGGTGGCCATTTTATCCCCTCAGAAAAGGAGACCCCCTTCCCAGGAGAATCATCTTTACCAGACCCCAGACGTCTGCGCGGCTCCCAGGTCCTCCTGCGATCCTTGGCGGGTGCTCCCAGCAGGTATGCTCGACACGGTCCTCTCCTGTTAATGGCCGTGCTTAGATGTGCAGAGCGGCAGAACAGTGGACACGCTGAGGAGACTGGAGTAGTGGGCGAATGAGGAGGAGTATATATATATTTAATCACAATGGCCAGAGGACTATGGGGGTGCTTTAAATAATATGGGGGCTGTATGCTACTATATGGAGGAATATGGGGGCTGCATAATGGTATATGGGGACAACATAATTATTATTATTATTTATTATTATAGCGCCATTTATTCCATGGCGCTTTACAAGTGAAAGAGGGTATACGTACAACAATCATTAACAGTACAAAACAGACTGCTATAGGAGGAGAGAGGACCCTGCCCGCAAGTGCTCACAGTCTACAAGGGATGGGTGATGGTACTATATGGAGGCACCTAATACTATATGCAGGCTACAGAATACTATTTGGGGGCTGTATGATACTATACGGGGGCTGCATAATACTATATGGAGGAATATGGGGTGCACGATAATATATGGAGGACTATAGGGAGTGTATTATAATATATGGAGGACTATAGGGAGTGTATTATAATATGTGGAGGACTATGGAGAGTGTATTATAATATGTGGAAGACTATGGGGAGTGTATTATAATATGTGGAGGACTATGGGGAGTGTTTTAAAATATGTGGAGGACTATGGGGAGTGTATTATAATATGTGGATGACTACGGGGAGTGTATTATAGTATGTGGAGGACTATGGGGAGTGTATTACAATATGTGGAGGACTATGTAGAGTGTATTACAATATGTGGAGGACTATGGGGAGTGTATTATAGTATGTGGAAGACTATGGGGAGTGTATTATAGTATGTGGAAGACTATGGGGAGTGTATTCCAATATGTGACGGACTATGGGGAGTGTATTATAATATATGGAGCATTGGGAAATGCATTATATGATATGAAGCATTATGTGGGATGCATTATAATATAAGGATAACTATGGGGGGTGCATTATAATATAAGGATAACTATAGGGGGGAAATTATAATACATAGATAACTATTGGGGGTGCATTGTAATATATGAAGGATTATGAGATACATTATAATATTGGATATGATATCGGGATATCTGAGTATGAGAAAGCTGGGTGCTGAGGGAAAGAGCCAAGTGTCAGTGTAATTATCCTGTACCCTGAGGGGGCGAGGGGGGACTCAGGTCTGAATTTTGCACTGGGGCCAATGGAACTTTAGTTACGCCACTGAATATTAGTGTATACTGCATGGAAGGGGTGTATAGGATGATTTTTCCAAAATCAGCACTTGTACATGATCTGGGTCTTGTCTTGCAGTTCAGCTCCACTGAGATAATTGCAACTTAGCGATATACCATACACACAGGGCCGACATAAGGGGTGGACAAGCTGGGGAATTGCCCAGGACCCCCACCCTCCACAAACTGCAGTGATAATACAAGTTCCGTATTATCACGGTAGTTTCTGAGGTTAAGGCTGCAGAAAAACCATTGGTGACATTACAGTCATATGACCATGATATCACCAAAAGATCCTTAACACTGCGGGGGTCCAGGCCTTCACAACATGCAGCCTGCAAGACCTGGAGACACTGCTTCCTTCTTGTATTCAAATGTTTTTGCGTCTTTCAGATAAAAATACATTTGAATGGTGTGCGCCAGAACTGGGGCAGGGAAGAGCTCATCTGCCCCTGCATAAACGTGCAACAGCATGACTAGGGTATTGTAAAGTGTCCCCATGCACTCAATAACAACACAACGCAGAGTGACGATGGAAATATACGACCACAGCAGCCTTTTATTAAAACAATTAACAACATATTAAATTGTTAAAACATCATAACTCCAACTTTTCCTTGAGGAGATCCTGGATGGCCTGAACCCACTTAGAAACAGCACCATAAACCATCCCCAGTCGCACCACACCAACTCGGGGCTGACCATTGTCACAGTGCTGTCCCTTCCAACTTTAAACCCGTTCCCCGGGAACCGTCCCAGCCGGAACTAAACCATAACCAAGTATGAAGGGTCAGCATACCTCCGATGTGATCCCTTACACCATTAACCGAGGCCATCCCTGACCTCCTCACCTCCGCTGCCATGACATAAATCTAACCTAAAGCCTAACTGCAAATTAATGTAATCACTTTAACGCTTCCATTTTGTTTTTGTTTTGTTTTTTTGTTTTTTTTCAATATATTAATCAATACAGTCTCCACAACTTAAATAAAGAGGGCGGGTGGGCGGGTCTTCCTCCGGTCCTGGCTCCACGCGACTGAAAGTTCCCAACCGCTCCTCCTCTTCTCATAAAGGTACCCGCACTTTTCTTCTCTCCTCCTCTATCCCAAACATCCCTCCAATCCCATATCACACCCCCCCTAACAAGTGATTAATTCAAACCTTGCATTCCCTTGTCTTACAAATCATCCCTACCCCCTTCCCTGTTAACCCTTTAATTCCCAAAGTCCCGATTAACCCCATCCGTGCCTGTTCTTACAACCTCTGTCATGTCCGTTCCTCCGCTATGGGCTGTGCCCCCCGCTCCGGCCCTTTTCTTGATCATAGTATCATAAAATGTTAAAGTTGGAAGAGACCTACAGGGTCATCATGTCCAACCCTCTGCTCAAATCACGATTCACTAACCCATCTCAGACAGATGTCTGTCTACTCTACTGAGGTCTTCACACTGCTACCTGCGCCAGGATAGCAGAGGTGGAGAAGGTGTGGCGTACATTGGTAAGCACTTCATGGAGAAGCTGAAGATGAAATGTGACATAATTTTAGAAGAGAAGGCAGTGGTAGGGGAGGATTGGTGTTTCTGTTCAAGGGATGTTACAGGACAATGGGGTACTTTATGGGGCAATTGAGGACTTTATGGGGTAATTTGGGATATTATGGGACAATGGGAACATTATGAGGCAAATTGGGACATTATGGAGAAAAGGGGGACATTATGGGGCAGTTAGAGGTGGGTGAATTGTGAAAGGGGCATAGTATAGTGAGGGGTGGAGGGGATTTTATGCAGAGAAGTAAAATACAGGAGATATAGAAAGGGGCAGTTTGGAGGGGACATTAAAGAAAGAGACAGTTTGGGGGGCTATTTTGGAGAGTAGCAGTGTGTGGGGGATATTATGTAGAGGGGCAATGTGGGGAGACATTATAGAGAGGTGCAATGTGTGGGGACATTATGGAATGGGGCAGTATGGGTGGAAATTACGGAGAGGGGCAGTGTGGGGAGATATTTTGTGAAGAAAACACTGAGGGACATTTATATATGCAGGGGCACAGTATGGGAAATATTTATATTTCTGGGGCAATATAAAAGATACTTTTATTTTTAAGGGCCTCGTGTTCGGATGTTCTGCTGAAGATGGAAAAAAGGGAAATCTGGAGAGAAAAGCTGTGGAAGTGAAATCTCATTATGGCGTCTGCACTACATGAGATGGAAACAACTCCAATCAGAGAAGATGTCACCTATAAAGTACTTGCATCTCACCAGTACTGTAGTTTCTGAAGGATCTACTGTTTGATGAAGTCTGGTAACCACAACTCCAAGTATCTCCTTACATTTGTTAAGGAAATACTGAGAATTGTAGGTTCAAGTAAAGTAATTATATAAGGAGCTGACCTGACAATATAATTCATCGCTGTACTAAGCTTGGTGCTGTATACATGTACTGACCGTGATTCTGGAGCCACATTCTTGTACTAACAATGGTTCTGTGTGTGTATATGTCGCGGGCGGAGAAGGGGACGCTGCGCTCTCCCACTGCTCGGGTCCGGCTGCTGCTGCTGCTGCTCGGTGGTGGCTCAAGCGGTGGGCCGGATCCCGAGGACTCGAGCGGCGTTCCTCGCCCGTGAGTGAAAAGGGGGAATTGATTGTGGGGATTTGATATTGTCCGTGACGCCACCCATGGTTGTGGTGAGATTGGTGACACCACCGCTGCTCTGGACGGGGATCCCGGGAGCGATGACAGGGAGCAGCCTGGATGTTAGTTCTCCCCTCCGTGGGTAGGGGGTTGGTTGTCCCGGGGCCCGGTGATGGGGTAGGGATGGATGGCAGGCGGGTTACGGGGCCTGGCGAGATGCAGGGTCGCGGGGGCAGCGCTGTGCCGCACGGCACGGTGGTACTCACTCAGCCAATGATGTACACAAAGTCTCCGGTAAAACAAACGGCTGGATGGACGGGTCCCACAGACAGCTGCGGTGTTTCTCCTCCTGGCAGGTTGATGGTGACTGCCTTTCCCTGCACCTGTGTAGTGTAAACGGTTCCAATGGGTTTCCACCGGTAACCCGCTCCCCAGCTTGAAGGTTGCTGAAGGAGCCCTTTTTGCCCGCAGGCTCTGGCCCTGGGAACTTTAGCCTTGGCGGTGACTGTGTTTCCCTCTAACGGTTGGACTGTTGCCTTCTGTCGGGACTTGGCTGCTGGGAAACCCAGGAGGTTCCCTTCGCTAACGGATTTGACAAATTGCACGGCGACTCCTAGCCTTGTCGGGGTCCGTAAGCCCCTGCCGGATGGTGCTGGCTTCTCTTTGCGTACCGGTCCGGTACCGCCGGGCCACCGCCCGTCCACGGTCCTTACGGCTAGCTCCAATAGGCCTCTCCTGCAGACGGTCACCACCGTCTGCCAACCTTGCTGCTCCGTCCGGTCCACACACCCGGACCACCTTCTGTCTGCTCCTTTACCACTTCACTCTCCTCTCACTTTCACTTCCAAACTCAACTGACTCCTTTTCCCGCCTCCAGAACTGTGAACTCCTTGGTGGGCGGGGCCAACCGCCTGGCCCACCCCCTGGTGTGAACATCAGCCCCTGGAGGGAGGCAACAAGGGTTTTTGTCTGACTTAGGTGTGCCTGACCGGGAGTGTGGGGTGTGTTGGTGTAGTGCTTGTGACATCCTGGCTTGCCCAGGGCGCCACATTCCCCCTTAGTAAAATGCAGACCGTCCACGGGCTGCCCGTCCATCACTGGTTTTATTTTCACAACTGAAAAAGATAAACGGTAAAACATATAAAAACATTTTTCAATCTTCCCACATCGGGAGGCACATACTTAAACGTTGCTAACGGTAACGGCTTCCGCTCTCTCCCACCCAAGCAACCTGGCCCTGATGCTGCCCCTAAGCAAATGGGCAGCAACCTTTGACCCCAGTCCAGCACAAGTTACCTGAGCAGGCACTGTCCTTTTCAGGGGACCCACGTCCATGGGGAACCCCTGAATCCCCCGGAGGATCGCCACCTGTTGCGGTAGTGGCGGGCCTGGACCATCACTTCCCTCCAGGCCCATCCTCCAAATCAGCCTCTCCGGAGGCGGTCACGGTTTAGCCATAAAACATATTTATTTACAGACCACATGTTCGTGGTTGCCCTGCCAGTTCTCGGGCTTGTCCGTAGCAGTTTCTACGCATTGATTGCAAACAGTCCCCACGGGGACAACAGTTGCCGGCAACGACCGGTTCAAATCAGGGTTGAAAATCAGGTAACATCTCGGTAATCATTCACTTATCATTTTCAAAACTTTCACAACGGTACTTTGGTGGTCCCAACGGGGACAACTTTTAGGCGGAGGACTGCCGGCTTCACTGCTCGCTTTCATCATCCTCAGCCGGCCCCGGGTGGAGGAACACGGGAATCAGCCCTTCCAGCTCATAGCAGGCGCGACGGGGGAGGGCCGCACGGTACCCATTATTTCAGCTCCGGGGGATGTAAGTGGCCTCCATGTCACACAGGGCAACGACCCCTTCATCTTCCTCGGAAACAGGCTCTGTGTCCGGTCCGGAGTCGCTATCATCCGTCCCTGCGCCAGGCGGGCCGCCGCCAGCTGCCGCAGCCTCTGGGCTCGCCACTCTCTCGGCCACTGTCACGAAGGGGTGCACGCCAGACGGACCAGGCGCAGCACGGTGCACGGGCAAGGAAGACGGAGGCGGCATGGAGGCCAGGGGTAGACCGGCTCCCTCAGCCGCAATGGCTGGTCCCTCGGGGACACAGGGGCATGGGTCCCTCACCAGCTCCTCCATCATTGCTTCCATTCCATACACCCGGGCGACTGCAGCTACCTCCTCCACCTCCGCGGTCCACTGTTCCATCAGTATGCATATCTGACGTCGGTAGTGTCGGCAGATCCCTGCCGTTCGGGCCCTCAGCCACGCCGCTGTTCCAGGCACCGGCTCGGTAGCCTCCGCATAGCTGGGTGGGGAAGACATCCTTTGCAGGGCTCAGCGGATCGCGGGGTCCCGGTGTCCCTGCTTGTACAGCCGCGAGCTACATGCGGCCAGATGCCATCAGTCCCCCTTAGTCTCTTTCCGGCTCCTCCTCTACAGGAGCGGGGTTTTGGCCTTCGCGCCTCCACTGCTCGAGGAGACGCTCGACCTGGAATTTTTCGCACCCAAGATGGCGGCTTCTCAAATTTTTCGGCCGGACACCTCCGGCGGTCACAAGGCGCACCTCTACCAGATGGCAGAGCGGTAAGATCCTGTTCGTGACGCCAAGTTGTCGAGGGCGGAGGAGGGGACGCTGCGCTCTCCCACTGCTCGGGTTCGGCTGCTGCTGCTCGGTGGTGGCTCGAGCGGTGGGCCGGATCCCGGGGACTCAAGCGGCGTTCCTCGCCCGTGAGTGAAAAGGGGGAATTGATTGTGGGGATTTGATATTGTCCGTGACGCCACCCACGGTTGTGGTGAGATTGGTGACACCACCGCTGCTCTGGACGGGGATCCCGGGAGCGATGACAGGGAGCAGCCTGGATGTTAGTTCTCCCCTCCGTGTGTAGGGGGTTGGTTGTCCCGGGGCCCGGTGATGGGGTAGGGATGGATAGCGGGCGGGTTACGAGGCCTGGCGAGGTGCGGGGTCACGAGGGCAGTGCTGTGCCGCACGGCACGGTGGTACTCACTCAGCCAATGATGTACACAAAGTCTCCGGTAAAACAAACGGCTGGATGGACGGGTCCCACAGACGGCTGCGGTGTTTCTCCTCCCGGCAGGTTGATGCTGACTGCCTTTCCCTGCACCTGTGTAGTGTAAACAGTTCCAATGGGTTCCCACCGGTAACCCGCTCCCCAGCTTGAAGGTTGCTGAAGGAGCCCTTTTTGCCCGCAGGCTCTGGCCCTGGGAACTTTAGCCTTGGCGATGACTGTGTTTCCCTCTAACGGTTGTACTGTTGCCTTCTGTCAGGACTTGGCTGCTGGGAAACCCAGGAGGTTCCCTTCACTAACGGATTTGACAAATTGCACGGCGACTCCTAGCCTTGTCGGGGTCCGTAAGCCCCTGCTGGATGGTGCTGGCATCTCTTTGCATACCGGTCCGGTACCGCCGGGCCACCGCCCGTCCACGGTCCTCATGGCTAGCTCCAATAGGCCTCTCCTGCAGACGGTCACCACCGTCTGCCAACCTTGCTGTTCCGTCCGGGCCACACACCCGGACCACCTTCTGTCTGCTCCTTTAACACTTCACTCTCCTCTCACTTTCACTTCCAAACTCAACTGACTCCTTTTCCCGCCTCCAGGACTGTGAACTCCTCGGTGGGCGGGGCCAACTACCTGGCCCACCCCCTGGTGTGAACATCAGCCCCTGGAGGGAGGCAACAAGGGTTTTTGTCTGACTTAGGTGTGCTTGACTGGGAGTGTTGGGTGTGTTGTTGTAGTGCTTGTGAAGTCCTGGCTTGCCCAGGGCGCCACATATATATAATATATAGTGGGGAAAAAAGTATTTGATACACTGACGATTTTGCCAGAGTCTTCCCACCTACAAAGAATGGAGAGTTGTGTAATTATTATTGAAGGTACACTTCAACTGTGACAGACAGAATAAAAAAAAATCCAGAAAATAACATTGTATGATTTATTAATATAGTAATACTTTGACTTGACTGGAGGCAAAAGAGCTAGGAGGAAACAAGTTGCACTACTAGAATATTAATGGTGAGTTAAAGGTTATTTTTTATGTAAAACAGGAGTGATACTTTTTTTAAATGTTTTATTATAATATACTAGCTGTAGTACCTGGGCGTTGCCCGGGACAGTAACTGTCTCTCTGTCTCTCTCCCAGTCTCTGTCTGTGTGTAGCTGTCTGTCTGTCTCTCTGTCTGTGTCTTTCTTTGTCTGTCTGTGTCTATGTCTCTGTCTGTCTGTTTCTATCTCTCTGTCTGTATTTGTATCAGTCTGTCTCCATCTCTGTGTCTGTCTGTCTCTCTCTATCTCTGTGTCTGTCTCTATGTGTGTGTCTGTCTGTCTCTCTCTTTCCCCATCTGTCTCTTTCCCCGTCTGTCTCTTTCCAGGTCTATCTCTTTCCAGGTCTGTCTCTTTGCCCGGCTGTCTCTTTGCCCGGCTGTCTCTTTGCCCGGCAGTCTCTTTGCCCGGCAGTCTCTTTGCCCGGCTGTCTCTTTGCCCGGCTGTCTCTTTGCCCGGCTGTCTCTTTGCCCGGCAGTCTCTTTGCCCGGCAGTCTCTTTGCCCGGCTGTCTCTTTGCCCGGCTGTCTCTTACCAGGGCTGTCTCTTTCCAGGGCTGTCTCTTTGCTTATCTGTCTCTTTCCATGGCTTTCTCTTTTCAGGGCTGTCTCTTTCCAGGGCTGTCTCTTTCCAGGGCTGTCTCTTTGCCTATGTATCTCTTGGCCCGTCTGTCTCTTTGCCCATCTGTCTCTTTGTCCCATATGTCTCTTTGTTTCTATCTCTCTGTCTGTATTTGTATCAGTCTGTCTCTCTCTTTGCCCATCTGTCTCTTTGCCCGTCTGTCTCTTTCCAGGTCTGTCTCTTTCCAGATCTGTCTCTTCGCTCGGCTGTCTCTTTCCAGGGCTGTCTCTTTCCAGGGCTGTCTCTTTCCAGGGCTGTCTCTTTCCAGGGCTTTCTCTTTCCAGGGCTGTCTCTTTGCCCGGCTGTCTCTTTCCAGGGCTGTCTCTTTCCAGGGCTGTCTCTTTCTAGGGCTGTCTCTTTCCAGGGCTGTCTCTTTCCAGGTCTGTCTCTTTGCCCGGCTGTCTCTTTGCCCGGCTGTCTCTTTCCAGGGCTTTCTCTTTCCAGGGCTGTCTCTTTCCAGGGCTGTCGTTTTGCCCATCTGTCTCTTTGCCTGTCTGTTTCTTTGCAGGTCTGTCTCTTTCCAGGTCTGTCTCTTTGCCCATCTGTCTCTTTCCAGGGCTGTCTTTTTGCCCATCTGTCTCTTTGCCCGTCTGTTTCTTTGCCTGTCTGTCTCTGTCCAGGCCTTTCTCTTTCCCCGTCTGTGTCTTTCCAGATCCGTCTCTTTGGCCGTCTGTCTCTTTGGCCGTCTGTCTCTTTGGCCATCTGTCTCTTTGGCCGTCTGTCTCTTTCCCCGTCTGTCTCTTTCCCCGTCTGTCTCTTTCCCCGTCTGTCTCTGTCTGTCTCTTTCTGTCTCTCTCTATCCGTCTCCCCATCGACATCCTATTACCTCACACATAAGCTTCTTATACTAAAGGGGGCTTTACACGGTAGCGATATCGCTAGCAATTTGTAGCGATAGCGAGCGTGTAAGTACCCGCCCCCGTCGTGCATGCGATTGTTTGTGATCGCTGCCTTAGCGAACATTATCGCTACGCAGCGTCACACATACTTACCTGGTCGTCGGCGTCGCTGTGACTGCCGAACAATCCCTCCTTCAAGGGGGGGGGACGTTCGGCATCACAGCGACGTCACCGCAACGTCACTAAGCGGCCGGCCAATCAAAGCAGAGGGGCGGAGATGAGCAGGACGTAACATCCCGCCCACCTCCTTCCTTCCTCATTGCGGCCGGTGGCAGGTAAGGAGACGTTCCTCGCTCCTGCGGTGTCACACATAGCGATGTGTGCTGCCGCATGAGCGATGAACCACGACGCTAAACAACCCTTACCGATTTTTTACTTTGGGACGACCTCTCCATGGTGAACGATTTTCACCACTTTTGAGGTCGCCTAAGGTCGCTGGTAAGTATTACACGCTGCGATATCGTTAATGACGCCGGATGTGCGTCACTAACAACTTGACCCCGGCGACCAAACATTAACGATATCGTAGCGTGTAAAGCCCCCTTAACAGTTTATTTTGTTCCTATAGCAACCACTGACAGTTGCTATTACTAGCCAGAAGCTCCCACCTCCATTCAGTTATATGGAGGCAGGATTTTGGTGAATAACTGTAAAGCGCAGTGTTAAACTTTCCCGTCAAAACATAGTCTACGACGTTCCCTGGGGCACATGGGGCGTCTGTGCAAAATTTCGTGATTGTAAATGCGACGGTGCGGATTCCTTTAGCGGACATACACACACACACACACACACACACACACTGAGCTTTATATATTAGATTTAATAATTAGCTTTGACATTTTCAATTATTTTTTCCATACACTTATAAGCAAATTCCATTTCTTCTGACCTTTGTCCTATCACAACTGGACTAAGCCACTTACATGCTATATACTTTTCCAGAAACTATACCACCACCTTCATTTTTGTTTACCCATATTTTGTATTAGTGTAGATAAGATGTATTAGCCTTGAGTCAGACTGTTTAGTTCACAAAGTCATTTGGACTGAATACAATTTTAGCAATCTGTCAGAATTAGGAAGTATTAGGTGGGTGCAGTTTCACCCTTTGCAAGGAAATAAGAATGTTCTTATGCGCTGATCCCAAGCAGAGATTTTACAAAATGGTGAAGAATTGAAGGCAAAAAGTATATTATAAATAGTAATGAGCGAGCACTAAGCTGTTCGAGTGCTCATTAATCGAAACAATGCTTGGAAAGGCTCAATTCAAGTGTAGAGTATAATTGAAGTCAATGGGGAACGCAAACATTTTTCCGGCAGACTGGTGACAGGTTCTCTTTAAGTAAGATGGAGACAGGATTCTGGCTGTCAGAGGAGGTGCTGTCACGGGTGATAGACAGTCATGTGGTTTCTGGCAATAGAAGGTCACAGTGTTGTTCCTGCTGTCAGTATTCATTGGTATAGGTAGCTTTCCTGGTCAGAAAGGATGGGGACCTTGTATATAGGGTATGAGACCCTGATTCCAAAGATCTATCACTCACTGAGCTGTTTAAGGCCTGCGACACACATCCGTGCCCCCGGTACGTGTTTGGTACGTTTTTGCACGTACCGGCGGCACGGAGACACGTTGACAAATGTTACCCTATGGTAGAAGGCACTCACATGTAAAACCACACGGAATCTGTGTCCGTGTGGTAAGTATGTGTGTGCGTTTTTCCACACGCCGACATGTCCGTTTTTAGCCGTCAGCACGCAGGCACGGACCCGCTAAAGTCAATGGGTCCGTGCCTGCACGGACGGCACACATAACATGACCGTGTGCTACACGTACCGTCCGTGTGCGTTTTTAAACCAGCAATGTCAGGGGTTTTTTTTTTGTTAAATGTCAGTCTACTTACCTTTTTTTCTGCTGTTCTCAGTCATCATCCCTTTGGCGCTCGGTCTGTATCTTCCCCTGTCGCATACTCACCAATCCCCGATTATCAGCGCGGCGCTGCACAGCTGTTCCAAAGATATGCGGCTTTAATTAATTTGAAAATGCCGACCGCTCATTAATCAATCTACTATTCCCTGCTTAGTCCCTCCCACAGGCGCCTATGATTGGTTGCAGTTAGACACGCCCACACGCTGAGTGACAGCTGTCTCACTGCAACCAATCACAGTCGCCGGTGGGCGGGTATATACTGTGCAGTTAAATAAATAATTGATTAATTAAAATAAAACGACGTGCGGTCCCCCCAATTTTGATACCAGCCAGGGTAAAGCCATACAGCTGAAGGCTGGTATTCTCAGGATGGGGAGCTCCACGTTATGGGGAGCTCCGCAGCCTAAAAATATCAGTTAGCAGCCGCCCAGAATTGCTGCATCCAATAGATGCGACAGTTACGGAACTGTACCCGGCTCATCCCGAATTGCCCTGGTGCGTTGGCAATCGGGGTAATAAGGAGTTAATGGCAGCAACCCATAGCTGCCACTAAGTCCAAGATTAATCATGGCAGGCATCTCCCCGAGATACCTTCCATGAGTAATCTGTAAGTTACAGTAATTAAACACATACACCTGTAAAAATCCTTTATTTGCAATAATAAACACTAACAAATACCCTCGTTCACCACTTTATTAAGCCCCAAAAACCCATCCACGTCCAGCGTAATCCACGGAGGTTACGTGTCGCTTCCAGCTCTGCTACATGAAGGTGACAGGAGCTGCAGAAGAACACCGCCGCTCCTGTCTGCTCCACGCAGCAACTGAGGTGAGTAGCGCGATCAGCGGTGACGTCACTCAGGTAACTTGCAGCCATCGCTGGATCCTCCAACTGTGAAAGCAAGTCGCCCAAGTGACAGCGATGAAGTCACAGGTGAGTTGCGGTCTCGGGGGGAGGACTCCAGCTGGCCGCGGGTAGCCTGAGTGATGGCAGCGCTAATCGCGCTGCTCACTTCAGTCACTCAGGGGATTTGCGGTCACCGGTGAGTCCTTCACAGGTGACTGCTAATCAGTACGCGACACCCAGCCAGAGCCGCGGTATGACAATGAAGTCGGGTGAAGTTCACCAGAGTTCATTCTCATCGCGCGACTCTGTCTGCTGTCAGCTGACATGTATCAATGAAATTGAGCATCACACACGGACATTCCACAAGGACATTACACGTACGCATACAGCCATTCCACACGCACACACGGCAAGCATACACCATCACATGGATGTTATACGTGCCAGAGAAATGCCCATAAAAAACGGATCACGGACCCGAAAAACGGAACGGGAGACACGTACATTTTTTATGCGGAAGTGTGTTTTAGGCCTAATGCAGTTTTGATAAAGTCATTCTTTTTTGTGCTGAAGATCCATCAGTTCTCTGAATGTTGAGCTCTCTATAACCTGACCCACAACAATGATTTGCAAAAGTTGTACACATTTGACCATATGCACTGTTGTGCTGAGAAATTCATTGCATAAAATCTTGACAATGAAATGCATATAATGAGTGGCTGTAGACGACATTGTGTATGCATGCATGGTAAATTGCATTGTGTGTTCTTGTATGCAACAATAGTCTCTGATAGCATGTGGACATGTAGTCTCATACATCTCAATTGTACCATTACAACTAAGGCGGGCTTTGCACACTACGACATCGCAGGTGCGATGTCGGTGGGGTCAAATCGAAAGTGACGCACATCCGGCGTCACTTGCGATGTCGTAGTGTGTAAATCCTAGATGATACGATGAACGAGCGCAAAATCGTCGTCATCGTATCATCGCTGCAGCCTCCGACATTTCCATAATGCCGGGGGAGCGACAGGTACGATGTAGTTCCTCGTTCCTGCGGCCGCACACATCGCTGTGTGTGAAGCCGCAGGAGCGAGGAACTTCACCTTACCTGCCTCCCGGCTGCAATGAGAAGGACGGAGGTGGGCGGGATGTTTACATCCTGCTCATCTCCGCCCCTCCACTTCAATTGGCCGCCTGCCGTGTGACGTCACTGTGACGCCGCACGACCCGCCCCCTAAGGAAGGAGGCGGGTCGCCGGCCAGAGGGACGTCGCACGGCAGGTATGTGCGTGTAAAGCTGCCGTAGCGATAATAATCGCTACGGCAGCTTTCACTATATATCGAACGTGCGACGGGGGCGGGACTATCGCTGCAGCATCGGTAACACATTGTTACCGATGTTGCAACGTGCAAAGCCCGCCTAAGTAACCTCGCCCTACTTCTTTGACTTGACAGCTCTTGCCGCTTGGTTCTGGGAATCTGTGATTGGAAATCTTTTCCAAATCATACTTTTATGATATGATATACTTTTCCAAAGTATCAATGAATGAGTAAAGAATCACTTTCATGTTTCTTTTAGATGTACGTATAACAACAATCACTCTGATTTTCATCCAGAAAAGTGCAATCTGTTTGCTATTCCATATGTTATGCGAGTGTCGCGCCCCGGGGCAGCCAGGCTGCTCGTATCCGGACAATCCATGGCTCGAGGGGTCCCGGGTCCGGGGGCACCGTCGACCAGTTTTAAATGAAAAGGGAAAAAAGTAAAATAATAAAAAGTCCAACTACGCCACTCACGGTGTACGGCCAGGGATAGTAGGGCCGCCGCTGCGGGTTCCTGCTGGGGATGATGGATAGGGGCAGCGTGGATGGTGGAGCCCTCTGCGAGCAGGGCTTTTCCCCAGGGGTAGGTGAAGGGTTAACGTGGAGGCGCACGGCAATAAATCAGTCCAGAAAGGGGAGTGCAGTTTGGCTGTCTTTACTTACTACTGGGTTCGCACCCTGGAGATCGCTGGATCCCAGGTGCGCCCAGTTCTCTATAGGTGTGCCAGCCAACCTGGCGCCACTCTCCCCAACCTGGTGCACTCTGGTGTATTTGTGGGTCCTCCCTGGCGTGTAGCTCCTGGAGGTCCGCGTGGTGTCTGGGTCCTGCCGCAGGCAGCTTGGACTATTTAAGGGTATATGTCCCGGTCATCCTTTTGCTGCTGTTGCCTCGGACATTAGTGGGGGCAGATGAGTCCTGGAAACTCACCTGCCTGGCAGAGTTAACAGTTGACTTGAAGTCCTGGTCTGTTCTGGGATCTGTACCCTGTGCGTGCAAAGTACTGGGAGCCCTGGATGTCCACTCAACAGGATCCCTCTGTCCTTGGAGCTTGCTCTCTCACTCTCCAGCTACTTTCTCCTCTGAGTGGCTGATCTTTCTACTCAGGTCTTGGCGGGGTTTTTGCTACTTTCACTATGTCCTCAAGATTCTGTTGTCTGTCTTGACACATGTCCTTTTACTACTGCTCACTTCTCACTCCTCTTCTCAACCCTCAACAACTTTCTCTCTCTCTGTCTACGCACACTTCCAGGTCACTTGTGTGGCGCCCTGGACTAGCCAGGTCGTCACAGATAACACACAAACACCCCCCCACCCCCATTAGACAGTAACATTAGCCAAACACAAAACCCTTGTTGCCTCCCTCCAGGGTCTGATGTCCATACCAGGTGGGGCGGAGCCAAGTCGTTGGCCCCACCCACCGAGGAGTTCACGGGCCTGGAGGCGGGAAAAGTGTCAGAGTAGTTTGAAGTGTGAGGAGTAAACACTTGGGTGTCTGGGTTTGTGGCCCAGGCACTGACAGCAAGGTTGGCAGACGGTGGTGGCTGTCTGCAGGAGTGGTGAAGCAACGCGGAACCGTAGGACCGGGGTCGGGCGTTGGCCCGCCGGTACCGACCGGGGAGCGAAGTGAAGCCAGCACACACAGGCAGGGCCATCGGACCCCGACCAGGCTTAGAGACGCCGACAATAGTCAAATCCGAGTGTGCCCGGAACCCCAGGGGTTTCCTAACAGCCAAAGACCCAATAGAAGGCAACCGCCCACACTGTGAGGGTATACAGCTACCGCCTAAGGCTAGAGACCCAAGGGCCAGCGCCTGCGGGCAAAACGGGCTCCTCCGGCATCCATCCACCGGGGAGCGGACTACTGTTGGGGATCCATCGTAGTCAAACAAGTACATCAAGGTGCAGGGAAAGACAGCCGCCATCACCTGTCCGGGGAGTGACACTGCAGCCGGCTGCGGGACCCGTCCATCCAGCCGTTTGGTTTGCCGAGGACTTTGTGCATCTCTTGCTGAGTGAGTACACTCGTGCCATCCGGCACCGCGCCGCGCTGTCCCTGCAACCCTGCACCTCACCAACCCTGCCTCCCCGTCACACCACCGGGCCCCGGGACCACCGACCCCTTCCCACGGAGGGGGAAAACAACATCCCAGCTGCTCTCTACCATCGCTCCCGGGATCCCCGTCACCAGCAGCGTTTTTGCCCATCTTCACCACAACCCGTGGGTAGCGTCACGGACAAAATCCCCCAAACCAACCACCCCTTTCACTCACGGGCGAGGAGCGCCGCTCAAGTCCCCGGATCCGGCCCACCGCTCGAGCCACTGAGCAGCAGCCGCAGCAGCGCCGGACCCGTGCGTTAGCGAGCGACCAGCAGCGGCGGCGTCCTCCCCGCCCGCGACACTTGCTCCTCCCCCAGGTCTGTATTGGTAGCAAATGTATTGGTAGCAGATTTCTGTCACCATTTTCTGTAACCTGTTTCTGTTTTTTCATGGATGGAGATGTGTGAGGGCTTGATTTTTGATTTGTGAGCTAAGATTTTCATTAGTACCATTTTGGGGTACAAAATAGGTTTTGATAATTTTTTTATGCATTATTTGGGGTAAAGTGCAACTACTAACGACAGTGTTTACCGATTGGTTAGTTTGATATGTTGATAAATCTGACTTTTAGGGATGTGGTTATACAATTTTTATTTTTTTTCTATTTTTATTGGGGATGTTTTGAATTTTTACCTATATAATCGTTTAATTTAAAAAACTTTTTTTTACTTTATTTTTTAGTCAACCTTGTTCTGTATACTGCAATAACACAGGAATACCAAGATGGCCTTTAGTAATTTTATGGCTGCAATGGTAAGCCAGTGGTACCCCACAGAGGGCCTATGGGAGCCAGTGTGCACATACTGTTGAGCGTTCCATTTAAAGAGGACTGCCCACCAGGATTTTCCTATAGAAATTAAAGGCAGTGCTATACTGGTGCTATCATGCTCATTCTATACATATCTTTAGTTGTCAGATCGGATGTATAGTTTCTGAAATACAGGCAAGTAAAGTTTGTGAAATGCATGTTATATGATTGATAGGTGCAATCGAATATCTAATAGGTGGGTCAAGTTTTGCTGGTTCTTCCTGCCCCTATCTGCTGCCTGTCCTTCCTCCCCCTGTAATAACAGAGACGGTTGGAGGAAGGACAGGCAGACAGGGGCAGGAATAACTAGCAAAACCTGACCCACATATTAGCTATTCTCCAGCACCTAGCAATCAAGTAACAGTGTATTTCACAAACTTTACTTGCCTGTATTTCAGAAACTATACAGTGCTGGCCAAAAGTATTGGCACCCCTGCAATTCTGCACCCGAGTCCACTATAGCTGTGCCAGCCAACCTGGTGCCACTCTCCCACCGATGCACTCTGGTGTATTTGTCGGTACTCCTTGGTGTGGAGCTCCTGGAGGTCCGTCTGGTGTCTGGGTCCTGCCGCAGGCAGCTTGGACTATTTAAGGGCATACCGTGGTTTTCCAAAAATAAGACACTGTCTTATATTTTTTTTGCCCCCCAAAAAAGCACTAGGGCTTATTTTTGGAGGTCTTATTCTTGGAGTAACACGGTTGGGGGTAAGTTTACCCCCCAAAAAAGCAGACCCCCCCCCCCCACTTCCCAGGAGACTCATACTCACCAGACCCTGACGTCTGCGTGGTTCCCAGGTCCTCCTGTGATCTCCGGTCGGTACTGCACGCCGTCCTACCCTGCTGCTGGCTGACACGCTGACACACACAGATCCCAGACACACACAGCAGATACACACACACACACACACAACAGATCACACACAGCAGATCGCAGGCACACACAGCCGATCACAGATACACACAGCCGATCACAGGCGCACACACACACAGCAGATCGAAGATATACACAGCAGATCACACACAGCCGATCACAGATACACACAGGCGATCACAGGCACACACATCCGATCACAGGCACACACAGCCGATCACAGATACACACATCCGATCACAGACACACACAGCTGATCACAGATACACACATCCGAATGCAGACACACACATCCAATCACAGATACACACATCCGAATGCAGACACACACAGCCGATCGCAGAAAAACACAGCCGATCGCAGACACACACACACAGCCGATTGCAGACACACACAGCAGATCACACACACACACATCACATCACATCCAGCACTTACGGCAGCAGGGAATGAGAGCAAGTCACGTGTCCCGCCGCAGGTCCTGTTCGTCGCGCTGCACCGCAGTGCCTCTCAGGATTCTCCCGGTGAGAAGAGATCGGTGTCGCTGGATGAGGTGAGTGTGTATGCGATCCGATGTGTGTGCGATCCGATGTTTGTGTGTGTGTGTGTGATTTGATGTTTGCGTGTGATCTGATGTTTGTGTGTGCGATCTGATTATGTGTGCGATCCGATGTTTGTGTGTGTGTGAGATCTGATTTTGTGTGTGTGTGTGTGTGTGTGTGAGCTGATGTGTGCGGGTGTGTGATCACTGCAGGTCTTGCCGCTCAGTGTCGGGTGAGTGTGATTGCTGGGTGCCGCTGTCAATAATGAAGTGTCCTGCAGTATCTGTATCTTTTTTAGCTGCACGGACACTTCATTATTGATCCGGGACTAGGGCTTATTTTCGGGGGAAGGGCTTATATTTAAGCCTTTTTCCGAAAATGCTGAAAATCCCTGCTAGGGCTTAGTTTTGGGGGAGGTACTATTTTTGGAAAAACACGGTATGTCCCGGTCCTCCCTTTGCTGCTGATGCCTCGGACGTTTGTGGTGGTAGATGAGTCCTGAAAACCCACCCGCCTGGCAGTCAACAGATGGCTTGAAGTCCTGGTCTGTTCTGGGATCTGTACCCTGTGCTTGCAAAGTACTGGGAGCCCTGGATGTCCACTCCACAGGATCCCTCTGTGCTTGGAGCTTGCTCTCTTGCTCTCCAGCTACTTTCTCCTCTGAGTGGCTGATCTTTCTAATCAGGTCTTTGCTACTTTCACTATGTCTCAAGATTCCGTTTTCTGCCTTGACACCTGTCCTTTTACTACTGCTCACTTCTCACTCCTTTCCTCAACTCTCAACTCCTTTCTCCTTCAACTCCTTTCTCTCTCTCGTTTCCACTGACTAGCCACACTTCCCAGGTCACTCGCTCCTCCCTCAGGTCTGGTCCCTCCCTTCCCAGTTGGTTGCCTGTTAGCTCACAGTGCCCAGCCCTGTCACCTGGTTCTAGTCTCCTGCCCTGGTTGTGAGTGTAAATGTGCTGGTGTGCTAGTGTGTGTGTGTGTGTGTTTGTCTGTGTCTGTGTGTCTGTCTGTGTGTCTCTGTCTGTCTGTCTGTGTGGCGCCCCTGACCTGGTCAGGCACCACTGAGTACTGCACCCATGCTGGGGACAGTACAATACAGGTAATCCAGAAGGCTGACCGAGGTGTGACTACACAGGCGCATAGTGATCAGGTCTCACACATGTACCTTTGAGAGGACCCCTGGGGATCCCAGGAGGGGGCAAAGCCTTCACCTTCACTGGAATAGTGGAGGGGGTAAAACGCCTCCATCTCCACTCAAGGGGTGTGGTGGAGAGCCTGGTTGCTAGGTGGCGTAGGCAAGAACAGGAGAGGAGGAGCAGTGAGCCAGTTTAGTGCAGAGTCCAGGGAGCTCAGAGCAGAGCAGACCCCTGGGGCTGTTGCAGTCTAACAGCGCCCGCGCAGTGGCTACCGACGGGGGAGAACGGTCACCTAGGAGTGCTACCCGAAATCCATCTTCAGCTAAAGAGAGAGCACGGAGTGGGAAGTAAGGAGACTGCTAGGGAGTACCAGGCCCAAACGGGCGGCAGATCCCGGAGCGGGGATAGATCCACCTTTCCTTGCTAAACCTGCCGGTGTGGGGCCCTCAAAGCCCACACCACAACACCCAAAAGCCGCAGCCACGTAGCCACAGTTAGGGCCCATAGTTCACAGGAGGCAAGCAGCTGGAGTGATCTGGTCCAGGCGACAAGCAAACGGCAACCAAACGAGGGGAGCAGTTACTTCCCTGGGCGACCCCCATAGGGACTAAAAGTCGGGGTTACCCCAAACCACCAAGGGCTAAGGAAGGCGAGTCGGTAGTCACCCTCATCAGTCAGCCTGAAGGACACCTGGTTCCAGCCTGGTTCATCCCAGCTACGCCCGGGTTACTCACCCTGCCATCAACTGTGAGTAAAACCCCTGAAAGACATCCTGATTGTGTGGAGTTATTCTGCGCCTTGTGGTTCTACACACCTACACAGGGCCCTGGGGCTTGCCTCACTCTCAGGAGGCCACTACAACTGACTGCACCCACCATCAGCCCCAGGCATCCCTTAACCTGCAGTGGCGGTCCCCACTGACCGCAATTCTGAGAGTGGCGTCACGACAATCCTGAAAGAAGATCTCCTACCTGTGACCAGACTGTTCCATCCAAGTGGAGTCCCTGAAGGTAATGCACCGACACTGCACATGCGGGGCTTCACATCTGTCTGTCTGTATAGTGACTGGCACAGTAATGTAGGACCCGAGCTGTTACCTTGTTGTTACCTTGTTTTTATGACACCTGGTTACCGCAGGGGCGTCACACGAGTGCTATGCGAGTGTGTGATTTTTCACTCACCTAACATCCATATGACATCCGTAAGTGATGTCTTTTTTTTTCAACTGCAATTAATCAACAAACATTTACAGGACTATATAGGGTGCATATGCCGCTGATTTGGTGCAGAAATCTGGATGAAATCTGCACCTTTTGGAAGAACAACGCATGCGTTTTTGGTGCGTTTTCGGTGTGTTTTTTTTATGAAGTCAATGGCTGGAAGGGCTTAAAAATAATTCAGGAAAAAATGCACCAACAATTGGCATGCTGCAGATTTTTTCTGCAACAAAATCTGCAGTAAATCTGCAAGGGAAAAATAAAGTAACGTGCGCACAGCACTTCAGAAATCAATCTGCATTAAAAAATGCACTGTGTGCACATAGCCTTAAGCCCCTTCCACACTGCATTCTGACCTACGTTCAGTAATCCCGTTGGGATTCCATTCGCCCCTGCAAAATAGGTTTCGGACGCAGGCGCCGACGGGGCCATTGACTATAATGGTGTGTAGATGGAGTCACCGTGTGCTCTGTTGTGCACCATTTTTTGTGTGTATACGATTTCCGGAGCGGGAAACAGGCGTATACTTCCAAAAATGGTGCACAACAGAGCACATGGTGACTCCATCTGC
Source organism: Anomaloglossus baeobatrachus (assembly GCF_048569485.1). NCBI lineage: Eukaryota > Metazoa > Chordata > Amphibia > Anura > Aromobatidae > Anomaloglossus > Anomaloglossus baeobatrachus. Next base: position 616,098,714 of record NC_134356.1, on the reverse strand, counting down.
ACCATTATAGTCAATGGCCCCGTCGGCACATGCGTCCGAAACCTGTTTTGCGGGGGATTCGGACGGAAGCCCAACGGGATCACTGAACGTAGGTCAGAACGAAATGTGAAAGAAGCCTTACCTATGTGCCCACGCTACGGAAAATTAGTGGAATTTGCCGCGATTTGTTTGCGGAAATTCCACGGATTTTTCAAAAATCCGCAGTACAACGAGTCCCCAGCCATTACTATGGCATTTTGGAACTGCTGTGCCCATGCTGCGTTTTTTTCCGCAGTGGAAATAATGCGGATTTCCCTGTGGAAAAATCTGCAGCATGTCAATTATTCCTGCGGATTTTTCCGCAGGGTCCCATACTTACCTGCCTTGATAGCAGTCACCGGAGTCACTTCCTCTAGTCCAGAGGAGCGCAGTAGAGCCAGGACCAGGAGGTGGGCGGGGCCTGCACGAGCTTTGGTCATGTGACAGCCAGAGCTAGTTAAGGCCCGCCCACCTCCTGCCAAGTGCAGACACACACACGGCCGGAAAGTGAAGTGCTGTGTGATGGAGGTTAAGTATGAACTCCCCGATCGCTCCAGCACTTGTTCTGCATTGAGGATGCAGTGCCGAAGCCATGGTACTGTATCCTCAATGCAGAATGCGTGCACCATATCCGCAGGACATTCCGCAATACAACCGCAGCATGGAAACAGACTGCGGATTTCTGGGAGCTCCTGCGGATATATCCGCAGGACACTTTCCTCGTGGGCACATAGCCTTACAGTCTTCTGTGCTACAGAATGTTAATGTATCCATAAAAATCAGTCAGCATCTTGATGGTCTATGTGACGTCTGATTTTTTTCTCGCACCTATTGACTTGCATTAATGAGCATACTGTGATTTTTTCCTTAGGGCTAGGGTTCCACTAGCATATAGCCTCCAATGTGAGAGCATTGGAAGCGATTTGCTAATGACTTTCTGCTGTGAGCGTCAGCCGAGGGTCATGCGACTGTGATGCAATCTTGTGATCTTATCTTATCAGGTGCGAAGAGGAGGGAGGGAACACTTTCTTCACATCTCCTCCGCTGCCTGTCTCTGCGTATGTCGTACTGCAGTCGGATGACATGCGAGTGCAGTGCAATGTATCACACTCTCCCATAGACCATCAAATTGTATGGGGGCGCGTGAGAGGAGACTCGCTGCCAAATGCAGCATGCTGCGATTCATTCCTCATGCCGATATGGCATGAGAAATCAGTTGCAGATGGACACTGCCCCATAGTTTTGTACTGGTGCGAGTGCAGTCGGATGTTTTATCGAATTGTACTCGTCCGTGCAAAACGCATGTGGAACCGAAGCCTTAGGCCAAAAATAGCTGAGGAAAACCTCTCAGATCAGCACTGACTTATTGTTTAACATTGGTGCGAGTGTAATCTGATTTTTTTTTATCACATTGCACATGTATTTATACTCAGATGTGAGTGAACCCTCATAAGGGTTATCACCGTCTTGTAATAAATGACCTTCCCTCCATCAGGGCATCCTGCCTCCACCAGGCTTCTAATATTCAAGTGAGAGGATGCTAAAACTGTCTCCATATAGATGTATAACAATGAGCCGGCTGTCCCCTTTGACCCGCCATTCAACGCACTATTATCTGTATTTTGGAACACACAGTACTAAAGGCGATAAAAGCAGAAGTATCTGTTTACAGTTCACCCCCACCACCTCCTTCTTCTTCCAGGCCTGGAGTCTCCGACTACATTACAGGAAGCTTCATTTGTCCAAGGTCTGTCTGCTGGGCCCCGGCCTGCCCTTCCTGAGCACGCAGCTGCCAGTGTACGTCCGTCACTCAACACTACCCAGAGTGACCACTCAACAATGAGCAAAATACTGTTCAATGTATACGAATACATGCACGTACAAACCGGTAATGCCACAGTATGTATCATATATAACGCAGGTTTCTAGTGACGCAGGGGACAGTCTGTCCTGTGCACTGGTTGGTCCCATATTAGAGTTTGTTTTAAGAACATTTTTACCCAAAATAGAATTATATATTTACATAGGACAGAACACATATGAAAAAATGGCGTAAATCAGAGGGACCTTTTATTCTTTTTACTTAAAGGGGTAATTCCATCTCCAAGATCCTATCCCAATATGTAGTAGGGGTAATAATAATAATAATAATAAGAATAATAATAATATTAGCAAATACAGTATTTTTCAAATAATAAGAAAATTTGGGAGGAAAATGTAATCCGAATGTAACTTACCAGGGGTGGTGGAGAATGGTCACAGGAGGCAGGGCCATCCTGAAGATATCGGTGGTGCAGGCTTCAAATAATGCTGTCCGGAGTCGGCACGTACACAGATGGAGCTATCGGCTCAAGATCTCATCTGCGCACGTGCCACCTCCAGCCCATAGATGTCTCAGCTACGGACTTAAGGAAAATGGTGAGCGGAGGTGAGATCTCAGCTTGTCATTGAGCCAATAACTCAATCTCCGCACACCGCCGAAAGTTCCTGGATGTTCCTCCTGCCTCACAGCGCTGCCGCCCGCAGCAAGCATCTTGGACACAGGCTGCACCGCCCGCAGCAAGCATCTTGGACACCTGCTGCACCGCCAGCAGCATTGCTCTACTCCACCACCTCCGCTGCCTCCTGTGACTCTACTCCACCACCGCTGGGGTGTGTCTTATTATCCAATGCGTCTTATAAAATGAAAAATACGGTACCTCCTATAAGAAATGTAGTATAGTTATCCTGATATAGCCATGCATAGAGAGAGATAGAGAGAGAAAGAGAGAGAGAGAACTTTATTTGTGACCAGAAGTGAATTTACATGTCTGGGCATGCCCAGAAACAAAAAACAGATCCGTTGCTTGATTCCGACAATGGATCCGGCACCCATAGGCTTCCATTTTATAAAAAGACAGACGGCGTCGGACGGTCATCTTTCTTTTTTCGATGGTCCCTAAAAACGTTCCTTTGGACATTGCTTCCAGCGGCTGCACAGACAATTTTTTCCGGATCCGTCATATGACGGATGAAACATGAGGCCATGCATCGCAATGCAGCGCTAATAAAAGTCTATGAGAAAAAAACAGATCAGGCACCGGATTGCGCCTGATGGCAAAAAACTGATGTATGAAAGAGGCCTAAAGGGTTCTTTACACGCTGTGACATCGCTAGCGATTGCTAGCGATGTCGAACGTGATAGCACCCGCCCCCGTCGTTCGTGCGACATTTGGTGATCGCTGCTGTAGCGAACATTATCGCTACGGCAGCGTCATACGCACATACCTTGTCAGCGACGTCGCTGTGACCACCGAACAATCCCTCCCTCAAGGGGGAGGTGCTTTCGGCGTCATAGCGACATCACTGCCTCGTCACTAAGCGGCCGGCCAATAGAAGCGGAAGGGCGGAGATGAGCGGGACGTAACATCCCGCCCACCTCCTTCCTTCCTTCTTTTCCGGTGGACGCAGGTAAACCAGGTAGTCACAGATAGGCCCCTGCACAACACCATTCCCTCATTAGGAAACACACAGCCAACCATTAAACCCTAGTCACCCCCCTTTAGGGACAGATAGACACATTAGTGGGCGTGGCCAGGCGGTTGGTGCACGCCTACCCAGGGGTCTAGACAGCCCAGGGCGGGAGAACAGCAGTCTAAGCAGATTAGCTTTAGAGAGGCGTGTGAGTGGAGGTCAGGCCTGTGTGTCAGGCCTGAAGCTGACTGACAGGTATCAGGGTAGGAGCCCTGGAGCCTTGGCTAGGAGGCAGATAGTGCTCTCCGCGGCAGGAGACAGGAAGACGGCTCAGTGGAACTGAAGTGGACCGGGCCAGGGTTGGAGCCCACCGATACAGACACGGAGAACCGACCCGGAAACCGTAGCACAAAGGGGGGGTACTAGGACCCTGAAGCCAGGAACCAGAACCTACTGGAACTGGTTAATTAACCGATTGAGGCCAGGACTAGAGGTCCTGTCCCACCCAAAGTCCCTCATAGAAGACAACAGCTCACCGATTAGGGATAAGAGGTCACCGCCAAGGCCCATAGATCCCACGGGCCAGCTTCTGCGGGTACGGCTCCTTAGGCCACAACCAGCCAGGAGCAGACTCCTACGTTTTATACAAGGAAGTCTTTTTTACTTAAAAACGGGGCAGGAAAAGGATAGAGACCACCAGCCGGGCGGGGGATCCCGAACGCAACCGGCCGCGGCACCGGACCCCACCACCTTGGTTTACCAGAGACTTGTGTGTTTTCCTAACAGTGAGTACACCAGCACCCTCTGCGGTCATCATTCCCCCTGCACCAGAGCCATCGGGTCCTGGGGCCACCATCCCTGCCACAGAGGGGTTAACATTTTGCTGCACAACATCTCCCCCGGGTGTCCTGTAACAGCAGCGGTGCTGTCCCACCTCACCACACACCGTCGGTGGCGTCACAAACCTATTAGGGCCTAGCCCATATATCTACGTCCCCCCATTTTATTCGGCATGTCCGCAAAGACCCCCGGGTCCGGAGACTCTCGAGCCACCACCCCTGAAGGTCCGGATCTGAGCAGCGGCGGCTGCTGGCACGGGGGCGGCACACTTAAACGGTGCTTTACACGCTGCGATATCGCTAGTGATTGCTAGCGATGTCGAGCGTGATAGCACACGCCCCCGTCGTTCGTGCGACATTTGGTGATCGCTGCCGTAGCGAACATTATCGTTACGGCAGCGTCACACGCACATACCTTGTCAGCGACGCCGCTGTGAACACCGAACAATCCCTCCCTCAAGTGGGAGGTGTGTTCGGCGTCATAACGACGTCACTGCCGCATCACTAAGTGGCCGGCCAATAGAAGCGGAGGGGCGGAGATGAGCGGGACGTAACATCACGCCCACCTCCTTCCTTCCTTCTTTTCCGGTGGACGCAGTTAAGAAGATGTTCGTCGCTCCGGCGGTGTCACACATAGCGATGTGTGGTGCCGCAGGAACAACGAACAACCTCGCTACTCACCAGACAACGATATTTGGTGTTTGGACGACCTCTCCAACACCAACGATTTTTACCACTTTTGCGATCGTTGAAGGTCGCTCTTACGTGTCACACGCTGCGATGTCGCTAACGACGCCGGATGTGCGTCACAAACACCGTGACCCCGATGATAAATCGTTAGCGATATCGCAGCGTGTAGTGTACCGCCCCGCGCTCGGCTGCAGCCAAGCCGCTTGGATCCGGACTCGTGTGTCGGTGGCTCGAGCGCCTCCGGACCGGTAGTCACGTCGCTCTGTAAGGGGGGCTGGCGCTTTGTAGGGGGGTTTTGGATTAGAGTTCGTGACGCCACCCACGGGTTGTGGTGAATGTAGGCACCACCGCTGCTGGTACTGGGCACCCCAGGGGAGATGTTGGGGGAAGCTTGTGATGTTAACCCCTACGTGGGCAGGGGGTGGTGACCCCAGGACCCGGTTGATATGGTGCAGTGTTGGTGCGTGGCCCGCAGGAACAGTGGTACTCACTCTGACAAACACACAGGAGTCTCTGGTAAACCAAACGGAGGATGGTCGGTGCCCGCAGCCGGTTGCTTCGGTCCCCAAACGGGTTGGTGGTGTCCGTCTTTCTCCTGCACCTTTTTGTAGAAATGGATAGCCGCGCTTCAGCGACGGGAGTCCCGCTCCCCGCCGTGTACGTCGGGAGAGCCCGTTTGCCCGCAGGCGCTGGTCCATTGGATCTCTTGGCCCTTGGCGGTGGCCGTTATCCGGAATCGGTGGGCTGTTGCCTTCTTTCGGGACGTTGGGTGGGAAAGGACCTAAAGTCCAGACCTCAATCAGTTAATTAACGGGGTCCGGTAGATTCGGGACTGCGTTTCAGGGTCTGAGTACCCCCACTTGTGCTCCGGTTTCCAAGCTTCCCCGGTTCGGTACCGGCGGGCCACTACCCTGTCCCGGCTAACTACGGTTCCACCAGGCTGTCTTCCCAGCTTCTGCAGACGGCCACCACCGTCTGCCTCCTGGCCAAAGTGCCCAGGCTCCTACCCAGGACACTGGTGTTAGACAGTAGCAGACCTGGGACCAGGTCTGCTCTTGAACTTGACTCCTTCACTCCCTAACTTAATCTAACGTGTTTTTCCTGCCTCTGGGCATGTGAACTCCTCGGAGGGCGTGGCCAACCGCCTGGCGCCGCCCCCCTGGTGTGGACATCAAACCCAGAGGGAGGTAACCATGGTTTAATAGGTTGGCTGCTGTCACCTTATTTGGGGATGGGTGTAGTGCAAGGGTCGAACTGTGACTACCTGGCTAGTCCAGGGCGTCACATAAAGCACCCTTAAGTGTTTTCTGACCATCTAAGGAGTATGGTGTAGGTCTGTCAGAGAAACACATTGGGATGATGCATAAAGTCACCTTACTGGGCAGTAAAGGGAACCTGTCAGCTTTGAGACACTGTGAAATCTATGGGCAGTATGTCATCGAGCAGGAGAGGCTTAAAGAAGCTGTCCTACTCAAGCTGCTGCAATGCCCTGCACATGAGGATAGTGACATAGCTAATCAGGAGCACTATACTACATTTTTAATTAGAGGTATTTGCAAACATTATTATTACACTTACTACATATTGGGATAAAATCTTGGAGACGGGAATAACCCATTAACTGCAAGTATTTGGGGCTAAACATAATTTTGGGGTTTCATTAAAAATTTTGCACTGTTCAACCTTTATTTTTCCCCTACACATTCAACTTTCATGTGGTCTGTGGTCATGAATCGTCTGAGAGGAGCTCAAAAAAACACAGATAAAGAGTTACAAACTCCCAAACTCCCAAGAGTTACAAACTCCCAAGCTGACTGATGGATTTTCAGTTAATTTTTTGCAATGTAAGGCTCTGTGCCCACGTGTGCGTATTGCATGCAGTTACGCCGCGTTCTGCACCGCAGCGTAACTGCATGCGTCCTGCATCCCCAGCACAATCTATGAAGATTGTACATTATCCATGCGCACGTTGCGTTTTAGAACGCAGCGATTTGCATGCTGCCAAATCGCTGTGTTCTAAAAAGCAACATGTCACTTCTTTTGTGCGCTTTGGATGCAGCCCCCGCTCTGTCTATGGGAGGGGCTGCATCCAGAGCGCATGTGTCGCGGGCGGAGGAGGGGACGCTGCTCGGGTCCGGCCGCTGCTGCTGCTGCTGCTCGGTGGTGGCTCGAGCGGTGGGCCGGATCCCGGGGACTCGAGCGGCGTTCCTCGCCCGTGAGTGAAAAGGGGGATTTGATTGGATTGTGGGGATTTGGATATTGTACGTGACGCCACCCACGGTTGTGGTGATATCGGTGACACCACCGCTGCTCTAGACAGGGATCCCGGGAGCGGTGACAGGGAGCAGCTTGGTTGTTAGTTCTTCCCTCCGTGGGTAGGGGGGTTGGTTGTCCCGGGGCCCGGTGATGGGGTAGGGATGGATGACAGGCGGGTTACAGAGCCTGGTGAGGTGCAGGGTCGCGGGGGCAGCACTGTGCCGCACGGCACGGTGGTACTCACTCAGCCAATGATGAAGACACAGTTCTCGGTAAAACACACGGCTGGATGGACAGGTCCCATAGGCGGCTGCGGTGTTGTTTCTCCCGGCAGGTTGATGGTGACTGCCTTTCCCTGCACCTATGTACGGTAGATGGTTCCAATGGGTTCCCACCGGTAACCCGCTCCCCAGCTTGGATATGGGCTGGAGGAGCCCCTTTTGCCCGCAGGCTCTGGCCCTGGGAACAGTAGCCTTGGAGGTGGCTGTGTTTCCCTCTCTCGGTTGGACTGTTGCCTTCTGTCGGGTCTTGGCTGCTGGGAAACCCAGGAGGTCCCCTTCGCTAACAAATTCACGGCGACTCCTAGCCTTGCCGGGGTCCGTAAGCCCCTGCCAGATGGTGCTGACTTCTCTTTGTGTACCGGTCCGGTACCGTCGGGCCACCGCCCGTCCACGGTCCTTACGGTAGACTCCGATAGGCCACTCCTGCAGACGGTCACCACCGTCTGCCAACCTTGCTGTACTGCCCGGGCCACACACCCGGACGCTGTCAGTTAGTTGCTCCACGACCACTTTCCTTCCTCTCACTTTCACCTCCAAAACTGATCTCTCTACTTTTCCCGCCTCCAGGACTGTGAACTCCTCGGTGGGTGGGGCCAACCGCCTGGCCCACCCCCTGGTGTGAACATCAGCCCCTGGAGGAAGGCAACAAGGGTTTTGTGTCTGACTTCGGTGTGCCTGACCGGGAGTGTGGGGTGTGTGGGTGTTGTTCTCTGTGGCCCCTGGCTTGTCCAGGGCGCCACATTCCCCCTTAGTTAAATGCAGACCGTCCGCGGCCTGCCCGTCCATCACCGGTTTTATTTTCACAAACTGAAAAGATAGAAAAACGGTAACACATTACAATTAAAATAACATCTTCCCACATCGGGAGGTACTCTTACTTAAACGTTGCGTACGGTACGGCTTCCGCTCTCTGCCACCCAAGCAACCTGGCCCTGATGCTGCCCCTAAGCAAACAGGCAGCACCCCTTGACCCCAGTCCAGCACAAGTTGCCCGAGCGGGTTCTGTCCTTTTCAGGGGACCCACGTCCATGGGGAACCCCTGCAACCCCCAGAGGATCGCCACCGGTTCCGGTGGTGGCTGGGCCCCAGCCTGCTCCACTGCGGGCCCTTCCTCCAATCTGCCTCTCCGGAGGCGGTAACGGTGAAAGCCACAAAACAACATTTTTTACATGCCACAAGTTTGTGGTTGCCCTGCTAGTTCTCGGGCCTGTTCGTAGTAGTTTCTACGCATAATTTGAAAAAGGGGGTCCCAACGGGGACCAGTTGCCAGCAACGACCGGTTTCAAATCAGGGTTTTGCCAATCAGGTGAACTTCTTCGGTAATCATTCACTTATCATTCATTTTCCAAACATTTAAACGGTACTTTTGTGGTCCCAACGGGGAACAACTGCAACGGTACTCCGCTGCCCTTACACCGATTCTTCGGTGTCGGCTGGGGGAGGGGACGCGGTGGACACCCGGGCCTCCTGGCTGCCCCTCAGTTTGGCATCCAGCGCAAACCACCCCCTCTCCCCACAGTGCCGGGTGTACTGTACCAAGTCGCCCGGCATCAGGTTACGGCCTGGGTGCTCCTCCGGCAGGTGGGCATTAACATCCTGCCGGGCTATGAAGACTTCGGCCTCCAGGCCCGGTTCATATATGAAGCCATAGCCCCGGCGGACATCAAACCGTCTCACCTGCCCTTCATACAGGGGGCCCCGGACACGGAAGGTTGCTTGGCGGAGGCTCTCCTTCTCCCGGATCGTACGGGCTACCATCTACGCCTTCTTCCTTTCCCTTTCCGCAATCTCCAGGCCCAGCGGTGTCGGTTCCCTGTCCCAATACGGTGCTGCTGCGAGCTCCGGCGCACTGGTCGGGCCCCGCGAGACCTTCTGGACACTGCCCACCACTGGCAATCTGGGTGGAAGGTCCCGCGGTGACTTGGCCTGGGGTGCTGCTTTGCAGCGGCAACCCGGCGCAACCTCAGCCAAGGTGTGGGGGATGGGCACAGGGGCTTTCTTCCGCTGGGCCTTCTGCACGGAGCGGCCTGTCGGCTCCGGCTCGGGGGAAGTCTCTGTAAATGCCTCCGGCTCGGGCTTCTGGACTTTCCAGGGCAGCACTTCCGGTCGGTCACGGGCTCCGGCTACGGGTCGATCCGCCTGGGCGGACATGCAGGGTACCGCTACCAGTTGCGGGGGTAGCGGGCCTAGTGGCGGGGTCACAGCAGCCGATACGGGTAGCGAGGGAGGTAGCAGGGCGAGAGGGTTCAGACCGGGTCCCGCAACCACGATGACCGACCCACTAGGGGTACCGGGGCGTGGGTCACTCACCCTCCCTTCCGAAGCTCCCTCCTCTTCGCGTCTCCGCACGGTCGCTATAACCTCCGCCATGTCGGCCTCCCACTCCTCCAAGAGGAGCTGCATCTTGACCTGCAGCCGTTGTTGGAGCTGCGCGGTCCGGATCTCCACCCACGCCGCGGTTTCAGGTGCGGGGGCTACGGTGCTATGGGACGGCATATACATCTTGCTGGCGGCCTCTTCCAGGAACAAGATGGCCGCAGGGTCCTGGCGTCCCTGCTTTTATAGCCGTGGGCTACATGCGGCCAGACGCCATTGTGACGCCCTGGGCAAGCCAGGGGTCACAGGTCATAACACCACCACACCCTACACCCCAGCTAGGAACACCAAGGCTAACCAAAAATCCTTGTTGCCTTCCTCCAGGGGCTGATGTCCACACCAGGGGGTGGGCCAGGCGGTTGGCTCCGCCCACCGAGGAGTTCATAGCCCTGGAGGCGGGGAAACCAGGCAGTCAAGCTAAGGAGGAGGAGGTAGAAGGAAGTGAAGTGGTAGAGGAGCTTGAGAGAGAAGTTAAAGTGGAAGACTAAGTTAGAGTAGTGACAGAAAAAGGAACAGTTAAGCAAGACTGAAGTTGGTCCGGGTGTGTGCCCCGGACTGAAACAGCAAGGTCAGCAGACGGCGGTGATTGTCTGCAGGAGAGGCTGCTTGGAGGTTGCTGAAAGGACCGTGGACGGGTGGTGGCCCGGCGGTACCGGAGCGGTATACAAAGAGCAGTCAGCACC